>NC_061867.1:15118506-15194169 GCF_907164915.1 Impatiens glandulifera | reverse complement strand
ATTTTTTTTTTTGGAATGATACATTATACCAATAGAATAGGATTCAGATGATTTTGGTGTGTTACTTTGATGGATACCTTTTGATGGGTTGAGACTTGTATTTGAATAAAAGGAGAAGGGAAAGGAAAGAATAATCAAGAAGAGAAGAAGAATGTCATCGTTTAATAAATCATGCAAAACACCGAAAAGTAAAGGTGGACCAAATAAGAGAAAACAAATGGGACCAACCGCCTTAGCCTTAGAGACCACCAGGAAAGACACTATTGTGCTAGTACTAGCCGCTGGCCTTACCTTAGGACCGGCCTTGATGAAGGGTCACATTCATGTGCATTGAGAAAGGTGATAAGGTTTTCACATTTCTTTGTTTATCCAAAGGTTATTGTGAATGTAAGTAAATGACCATGGAACCTAAATATAGAGCAGTAAAAAGATCAAAATAACTAAACACATTGCATAGTTATGTGTAGATGTGAATAAAAACTATAAAGAAGATTGATAGAAGAACAAAACTAGAGAAGATTGAAGATAAAAGTTTAAAGTAAGTTTGAAAAAAGATGAAAAATGAAAATGAAGATTAAGATCATATGACTAATGAGAGAGAACAACATTATATAATGATATTGGATGGTTGGTGCTTTATGTTTTGGGTAAAGAGAAAATAAAACTATATTTATTGTATTGTAATGATGGTTAAGATATGATGGTTAAGATGTAGAATTTTAAAAGTTATTTAAATTTTAACAATATATATATATATATATATATTAATATATTCGGGTATCGGGTATCGAGTTTGATTTCTAACACTACCCATCCCCGAATCCGATCGGGTAACATTTTTTACTCCTCATCCCTGACCCTGAACCCGATTTTAAATACCCGAACCCGATCATCGAGTACCCATGGGTATCGGGTATACGGGTACCCATTGTCATCTCTACTTCCATGTCCAATCCACCGAATTTTGGAAAGTCCACCTTTGTTAGACGAGCTGGAGGGATATATTATATTTCCCTTGGTAGTGGTCCTCTCGGCGATCCTTCTGAATCGAAGGACGAAATTAACAAATTTTAAAAACAGAAACATGCGATTCGGACTGGACATCCTGTCCCAAGTCTCGCAGATCCGTTACTGGGTGGTTGGTGTTTCTTGGCTCTTCTCTCGTGTCCTGGAAGTCCAAGAAACAGCCAATTGTGGCCTTAACTTCCGCTGAGGCTAAGTATCGATCTTTAGCAACTTTGATTTGTGAGTTGAAGTGGCTACAAGGGGTCATGGTGTTCCTTGGAGTAACTCAATCGGGTATGCACGTGTACTCAGACAGCCAATCAACTCTTCATATGGCTTAGAATCTAGTGTTTCATGAGCGTAACAAGCACATTGAAGTGGATTTACATTTCTTACGGGATCTATCTAGGATGGGACTATTGTTGTTTCTCATGTTCCCACGACTTCTCAATTGACTGATATTCTCACTAAGCCTCTTGAGAAACAATTATTCGACCATTTTAGATCCAAGTTGGGCATCTGTGATTTGCATGCTCAAACTTGAGGAGGGGTGTTAGACTATGTTATATTAGTTGATATTCTATTATTATATATGATTAAATGGACCGGAGATACGGCCCTTTAGGTTATAAAATATTCATGTTTATATATACTCTACACAAACCCTATTCAGGGTTAAGAATGAAATTACATTTAACATGGTTAGTGGTTGGTTTGACGTTGTATAAGAGGTCTGTGATCAATTGAGAATAGTTGTTGATTTGTTGAAGTGGGAGTAAAAAATAGAGGTTGACTAAGATTGGTGAGTGGTTTGTCGATGGATAGAAGCATATATAACAAAGTGTGAGTTACAATATTAGGGTCAGTGAGTGGTTTGCCGAGGGGATAAAGAGTCATATGAAAAAGTGTGAGCCACAAAATGAGGGTCAATTGGAGGGTTAGTGGTTGAGTTTGACGAGATGTAAGAGTTGTGTCATCAATTGAGATCGACTAAGATTGGTGGTTGGTTTGTCGATGGAATAAAAGATGCATATGTAAAAATGTGAGTCACAAAATAAGGGTTAATTAAGGATTAATTAAGTGGGTGCCGAGAGGATAAAATATATGTTAATATTAAGTTTAAGATTAAATTTAATTTTTACACAAAAAAAAACTAATTTTAAATTAATTAAATTAAAATAATATTAATTTTATTTTCGTTAATAGTATTGATTGAGTACTTTTAGAATGGTTATTTATTTTTTGGAAAATATAATAATAATTATCAATTTAATTTTCAGTTGAATAAACAGTTAAATTCCATAATAATCTAAGCCAGGTACCTTCCTTCCTGGGCTGGCCTAATGTTTTAACATTTAAAGTCCTCAACTTCCTCAATGTTCCAGCAAATATAGTAATCGGACTTTCGGTGGCGGCAATGTTCCAGCAAATATAGTAATTGGACTTTCGGTGGCGGCAGCGATTGAGTCTTCTGCGGCCGGACACGTTTAACTATTGGGGCTGAAAATTAAAAGCTAATTGAGTATTTTTGTTTTAATATATATACATATATATTAATATATATATATATATATATATTATTTATTCAAATATATATATATTATTTATTCAAATATATAAATAAGTCGGTGGAGGACCATGAGACTGCCCCCCATACCCCTGGGCAGCTATGGGTGGGCTATGGGAATACGGACCTGGCGGCTTCTGCCCGTAATCTTGACCATAGTTGTTGTAATTTTGATAAGATGGTCCCATTGGAGGACCACCCTGACCATGAGTAGAAGATGGTGCTCAGCTTGACCAAGTTAGTATTTGTGAGTAGAAACATAAACATAAACAGATTTGTCCATCTATATTCAAATCAATGATGAAATAGCAAATAAAGTATGCTGCAATGTACATTGAGGGATAGGAAATGAAACCATATTCATCCACAAACAACAGGAAGAAATAAGAGATTCCACAACATAATAATTATAAGTAATCAAGCATGTAGATAAATACCACATGTTAATAATAAACTATAAGTAGGCTAGCTAGCCATCGATCACTACAACTAATCAAATAAAATTACACTGCACCTGCACATCAGAAATAAGTCTATTTTATTTAGTCGCGGGACATCCATCCATCATAATTCAATTAAATGTTTTGGGGTGTATGTACTAATTCAATGACTATGCTAGTAAGTATTACAAACATAGATGAAAAGAATCTTAGTAACATGGAATTGAGTAATATATTTCACTCCTAAACACAATATAAAAGGATATACCAATTTGGACTTCCATACCAAAGTTCTTAAAATAAGGATTGCACGAAGAAACTTTGGTCACAGAAACTTGGCTAAAAACAAAACTCATAAAAAAAGATCAAATATTATAAGACGGGAATGAAGTATTTAAGAACATTCTAACAAATGTTCAGAGCATATATCCTGATTCTTGAAAAGAGAATGAAAATTGTCACCCACAGTCAATTCCATCGCACACTTCTAGTATCAACCCATCGCAAACTGAGAATTTTGGAAGGTGCATAGGTGTCAATAGCGCCCGTAGCGCTAGCTATAGCAAATAGCGTAGCGACCATATGTATCTATAAGGGGCTATAGGCTACACACTTTCAAATAGCACCGTTTTTATTATTACAACTCATATAACGCTGAAAGTTATTGCCACAAAAGCGACGATTTTTTAAAAAAACAAAATTTAATATTAATTCTTTCTATCACACACAGTTCTAGCATCAACCCATGTCGCAAACTGAGAATTTTGAAAGGTTCAGAAGGTGTATGAAAACCCTAGAGAATATGATAATACACTAAGGTAGTGTTTGGTACATGGTACAAATTATATATGGTATAAATTGTATAGAGTTATAAATTGTAACGAGGTAGGGTAGTATAAGTTGTATAGGTTAATGGTGTTTTATATGAATTATAAGAAATGGTATAAGTTGTATATAGTTTATAATTTTATGTTTGATAGATAGTATAAGAATATAGTATAAACTGTATAAATATTAATTTAAAATTATTATTATTATTATTATTATTATTTCCTATATTTATTTATATTATAAATAATATTGTTTATTATTATAAATTATTGTTGTTATTATTTAATAATGATGTAATTTTAATTAAAATATAAAAAATGAATTATAATATAAACGATAAATTATATTTATTTAATTTAAATATTATTAATAATTGTAATAAAATAAACCAAAATAAAATATTATTTATAATATAAGTAAATATAGAAAATAATAATTAATAAATTTATCGTTATAAAAATAAATAAATATTTTTTAATTAAAATATTGACCTATTTAAAATATATATATATATTAAAATTGATTATATATAATAATGTTAAAACTAAATAAAATATATTTAATATATTATATAATAATAAGTTATATATAGTATTAATAAAGGGTATAATGAAAAATTAAATATATAAGAATAGTGTTGTATATAGGGAGGATTGGTTAATATTTTATATCAAATATGAGATAATATTTATATTAATAGTAAAAATATAAAAAATACCATATTAAAACACTATTGGTATAATTTATATTATACCATTTGTACCACCATTCAAACATTACCTAAGACAACACTAGACAAATGCATATTGCAGTCACATAAAGTTTCACTTATATCATTATTATTACTTTCAACTTCGAAGTCACAATGCAGCCTTACCAACTATATAAAACATCCTCCTGCATTTGGAAGAACATATACCTCTCTTCAATGTTCAAGATGAATGTATAGTGGTTGGTTATTTCTACACCAAGAAGGAAATGCTGACCCTGAAAGAAGAACAACAAGGCACAACAGCTGGATCTGCAGTTTTCAAACCAACCAATTCGAATCGGCATTTTCAACATAAATAAATTATTGCAACTCACATCTTATCTTTAAGATACGACCTTTGTAACTGGAGATTACGTCTTTGTCATGTGTAATTCATCATTTACAAGGAGCTCTTAGACCATTGCACATCCCCTAAGCATTTTTTTCATTGACAGGTGAAGATCGACACCAAGTAACGGTTAGATATATTAGTTTTATTATATTTATTAGCAATTAAGGGTATTTTAGTCTATTAGCACTTAAGGGTATTTCAGTCTATTATAATGACTAACTATAAAAACTATTTCATTACATTCAGTTAATTTTATGCTTTCTAATAAGAAACCCTAACTTCTCTCTTTATCTTACCATGGTATCAGATCCTCTATTTATGGATTTTTTTGTTCAACCTAAAACTTTCAATCCACATCTTTCGATTTGGATTTGGTGTTTGAGTCTGCAATCGTCAATGGTCTGTTTTTGCTTCCTTTTGCTCTAGTTGATTTTGTTTTGAAATTTATATTCGTGCCACATCGTTTCGCATCGTGCCATATTCGTGATATTATATTTGTGTTGTCGTTGTTGATATTTGTATTTGTGTCGTGCCGCGTCATGTCGCATCGTGCCGTGTCGTGCCATATTTGTGTTGTCGTTGCAGATTTATATTTGTGACGCATCGTGCCATATTTGTATTGTTGTATTTAGGTTGTCATTAGAAATTTGTATTCGTGTCACATCGTGTTGTGTCATGCCATATTTGTTGTTGTTTTCACCATGTCTGGTTGTAAAAATGATTCTCCACCGAGTGCACAATGGACTTATCTTTCACCGCATATTGGTTATACAATTGCTGCTCCAACCTTGGATTCATATACGTTTGAGAAGTTTGAGCAGTTTAAGCAGTTCCTCGCCTTACAGCCACAAGCCATGTCCGCCTCCTTTCATAAAGGTTTGTCATCGTCTGATAATTCAGGTAAATTGTCTCCCTTATGGAGATTAGATTCAGGCGCATCTCATCATATATCTCTTAATATTAACTCATTTGTGTCAGTCAATTTTATTCCATCATCTTCCGTCATGACTGCCGATGGTACTCCAATGCCATTGGCAGGAATTAGTTATATACAAACATCTTATTTTTCTTTCCACGTGTCTACCATATCCCCGTCTTTCTTTAAACCTTATATTTGTTAGTAAATTGTGTGATTCTAGTCTCATAGTTTTGTTACTCTTCCAATTGTTGTGTTAACGACCCACAGTCTCAAAAGGTGATTGTGACAGGCCGTAGAAAAGGAGGACTTTATGTTTTGGCTGAACTCAAAGTATCAAATGTTGTTGCCTCCAGCGTTGACTTGTCATCATTTCGTTTGAATAACTCATCTTCGGAATTTTACCGTTGGCATTCTCTTTTGGGTCATGTTTCTAGATCTCGTTTAAAGTTTTTAGTGTCTACTAGAGATTTGGGTAGTTTAGAAATTCATGACATTTTTCCACTGCTCCATTTGATCTTGTTTAATTATAGTGGTTGCAAATTGGCTAAATTTTCAGCATTGCTTTTTTTTATAAAAGTGTTTCTTTTTCCACTGCTCCATTTGATCTCGTGTATTTTTATGTGTGGGGACCTTCTCCTATTTCTTCTAAAGGAGGTTCTCGATATTATGTTTTGTTTGTTGATGACTTCACTCATTATACTTGGGTTTATCTTGTGAAATGCAGGTCTGGATTTCTTACTATAGTCACCAATTTTCGAGCTTTTGTGAGAACCCAATATTCTTCAGTCATTAAATGTTTTAGGTATGATTTAGGAGGTGAATACACTTCTAATGATTTCTCTCAATTACTTTCCTCTGATGGTACCATTCACCGAATCTCATGTACTGACATTCCTCAACAAAATGGTGTTGCTGAAAGAAAATATCGTCATCTTGTTGAAACAATCGTTCTTTATGCTATCAGACTGAGGTTCCTATTGTGTTTTTTTTGGGGGGGGGGGAGCAGTTTTTAACGCTGCTCATGTGATCAATAGAATCTCAATATCTCATAATTCAGGTTTGTCCCCTTTTGAAAAATTATATGGTCATTCACGTAATTATTCCTCATTGCGTGTTTTCGGTTGTATTTATTTGTCCTTCGACCACATGTTGAGCGTAATAAGTTGCCTCCATAGTCTGCCTTATGTGTCTTTCTGGGTTATGGTGTTGGTCAAAAGGGATATCGTTGATTTGATCCAGTTAGTCAAAAATTGTATGTTTCGCGTCATGTTGTGTTTGTAGAGCATATTTCATTCTTCTCTGTTCCTACTAGTTCACATCATATGACCCAAATAGATCTACCGTATTGATCCTTTTAACATTGAGCTCGATGAAGATATATCTGATACTTTAGTTCACGATACTTTGGTTCACGATACATCCACCTCCCATGTCCTTACTCTATGACCACCCAATTGTCAATGATGATGGATTCTCCTCCTCGTCACTCCACTCGCATTCGTAAGTCTACTAAACTTTTTGATTTTAAGTACTCCTCTTATTCTACTTCATTTGCTTCCTTTATCACTTTTGTTCATCATTTTTCTGAACCTTCATCCTATAAGGAGGCAATTTTGATCCCTTTTGACAGACTGCTATAGATGAGGAACTTACTACTTTACATCAGACTCATACATGGGATTTGGTTTCACTACCGTCAGGAAAACATGACATTGACTCTCGTGGGTTTACAAGATTAAAACAAAATTAGATGGTTCCATTGAGCGATACAAGGCTCGACTTGTTGCTAAAGGCTATTATAAAAAATATGGCATGGATTATGAGGAAACATTTGCTCCTGTTGCGAAAATGACAATTGTCCGCACTTTGATTGTTGTTGCTTCGGTTTGCCAATGGAAAATCGATCAAATGGATGTGAAGAATGCTTTCTTGAATGGTGACCTTCATGAAGAGGTTTATATGATGCCTCCCCCGAGTGTTCCTCATCAACTTGGTGAAGTTTAAAAGCTTTGCAAATCTTTTTATGATCTCAAACAAGCACCACATGCCTGGTTTAAAAAATTCTCTATGGTGATCATTTCACTTGGCTTTCTTCCTAGCCACCATGATTCAGCTTTATTTGTCAAGCGTACAACCGCATGATGCATTCTTATATCCTTGTATGTTGATGATATGATTATTACAGGTGATGATCATAATGGTATTGAATCATTGAAGTATGAGTTAGCACACTCATTCGCTATGAAATATTTGGGCATGTTACGTTATTTTTTGGGAATTGAGGTAGCTTATTATTCTCTAAAAGGTTATCTCTTATCTCAATCTAAGTACATTGCTTATTTGTTTGAGCGCGCTCGACTAACCGACAATTGAATTATTGATACACCCCTTTAGACTAATGATAGATACTCTCCGTCCGATGGCACTCATTTGGAGGATTCTGGTCTTTATCGTATCATTGTTGGCAACTTGGTTTATCTTACTGTAACTCTCTCAAACATTGCGCATGCAGTTCACGTGGTTAGTTAGTTTGTCACTTCCCCTACTACAATTCATTGGGTTGATGTTCTTTGTATTCTCAAGTATCTTCGGGGCACTCAATTTCATAGTCTCATATTTCCTTCCACGTCTTCATTAGAGTTGCGTGCATACTTTGATGCGGATTGGGCTGGTGATCCTACGGACCGCAAGTCGACCACTAGATATTGTATTTTCCTCGGTGATTCGCTTATTTCATGGAATAGCAAGAAACAATATGTCATCTCTCGGTCTTCTACAGAAGTTGAGTATCGTGTCATGGCCTCGACTACATGTGAAATTGTTTGGTTACGTAGACTACTTACTGATATGGGTATTTATCTTTCTCACCCTACTCCGCTAAATTGTGATAAGCAAAGTTCTATCCAGATTGCACAGAATTATGTCTTTAATGAGCGAACCAAACATATCGAGATTGATTGTCATGTCACTCGTCATCATCTACAGACTCACACCATCACTTTGTCATTCGTTCCTTCTTCTTTACAGATTGCTGATATATTTACAAAAGCGCACTTGATTTCGCGCTTTCGTTTTCTAACTAACAAACTCTCAATGCATATTATTGTTGCATCGTGAGTTTGAGAGGGGATGTTAGATATATTAGTATTATTATATTTATTAGCAATTAAGGGTACTTTAGTCTATTAGCAATTAAGGGTATTTCAGTCTATTGTAATCATTAACTATAAAAACTCTTTCATTACATTCAGTTTATTTTATGCTTGCTAATAAGAAATCCTAACTTCTCTCTTTATATTATCAGTAAAAACGTGATATGGCAATATACACATATAACTCTATTATGATAGATAGCTAGATATCTCTTTGACTAGATAGGACCTGCAACTGAATTGTCTTAAACCACAACATGGTACTGCCACTCGGGGTTCCCTAAAGTCAGTGGCGGACCCAGAAATATTTTCTCGGGGGGGCCAAATACATAGTAACGTAGCATTTTTTGGCGATCAAATAAATGCATTTTTTAATTAAAATTTTACTCGGTAATTACATAAAAAATACTAACAAGCACAATTACAAAATACTAACAAACACAATTACATTATTCTTGTTCATGAGTCGGTACAAAAAGAAGACAAAATATCTTCATTACGTTGACTATACCAATCAATCAATTCAAGAAAATTACCTTTATTTGATGAACTACTTGATTCATCATGTCCTCGAAAAGGTAATCTTTGCCTCAATAGAAAGTGTGTTACATCAAACATTGTCGTTAAACGGGTGCGATAATTTATTTCTATATCACGACCATGTGTACGTAAAACGTTTCTCATGTTATGTCTTTGATCTTGTAATGATTCAAATTGATTTCTAGCTTTATTATGACAACTATTTGAAGTTCCCATATGTTGATTGAATCTTTCTAATGCCCTTTTCCAATTTTTATACCCATCTCCTATAAAGGTAACATCTACGTTTTCTCTATTTAAAGGCTTAAAAAGATAACACTAAAAACAAAATGATGTATCTTTTGATATACTATGTTCTAACCATGTATATTTGATCAGTAACATTAGACTCATTAGTAGGCTTATTAATTGATTGAGAATGCTCAGACTGCTTATGTGATGTAGAAGTAAAAATTCGTTTATAGAACATCTCCATTATTCTATATCCTACATAAAATAAATAACTAAAAATAGATATGTGTCATAACCTAGGCCCCTAAATAAAATCTAACAAATACATTTATTTGTTTTAATAGTTTAAAACTAATTTAAAATTAAGAAATATAAAATAATATTTTACCTTTAATATTAATATAAATTATTATTTTATCCTTATATTTATATAAATTATTATTTTAATCTTTATTTTATTAGTAATTTGTATTATTAATTAATTATATTAAAATTAATAATATATATATATATATGTATAATTATAATATAAATGTAGTTTTAAAATAAATAATAATCTTATATGATTTTCATTATTTTATATATAATTTTTTATATTTTAAATTATATAAATAAATCTTATTTATATATTAACTAAAATTTATGTATTATTATTATAAATATTGTATCTTAGAAAATATGGTTGGTATAAAATTAAAATAATAATTACTTTAATAAAATTATATTTGAAATTAGAATACTATAATTATGAATTAATTTTTTTATAAAAGAAAGTGTTAATTTATTATAAATATTTATATATTAGAAAATGTGAGAGACAGGGTTTGATCCCCTGACCTCCATTATGGAAGGTCAACTCCAAAACCAGTTGGACAAAACCTTATTTGATAAATGTATATATATAAAATATCTTAAAACTTTTATGGTTGGGGGAGGCCCGGGCCCCCAAGACCCCCTTGTAGGTCCGCCACTGCCTAAAGTACCAAAGTACATTTCAATTAATACAACCTACATTCATAAGATAATAGCTACATGATGATTTTATTTTTTATTCATTTTAGTGATTATCCTTGTTCATACCAATAATCTCACAACAATCTTTCATTTCTTAAGAAAGTGGAATAAAAGATCTATCATCACAATTATCTACATACTTCAGGAAGATGGATAGAACAATGAGCCTAATTGAAAGGCTACAATTTCTATGTTTAGCATCTCGATACAAATTTAGGTCAAATTACTATTTCATACCATTCAATGATCAATTCTATAAATTGAACTCTTTCTACAAATAATGCAGTGTGTTTACAAATATATAAACATAAAAAGGAATTATGGGTTTTCCAAGTAGGTTCAATATGCTCCATGCATGAACCCTAATTAATATAATGCAGACAATTTACCTGAATGCGTGCACCTGATCTCATTTGCAGATTTTTGATAGTTTCTCCACCTTTACCAATAATTAACTCAACCTGTATTGACAAGGTCATTAGATGTATAATCAAGATAAAAGGATATGTAATAGAGAGTGGGAGCAAAATCTACCTTCTCATTTGAGACTTTTATCTCAACTTGCTCTCCTGCCACATTAGATTGAGCATTATTAAATTCCCTAGCCACAAGGGCAGGAGAACCGCGAGCATCGGGAAATTTGCCTTAAAGATGGCCTTATTTGAGTTTAAAATTGTTAGACTTTTCAAATAGTTCAATATAAAAATAGTAACTCTAATTATAAACAGTGTAAGGTTTCAATTATGTGTTTCTCAAATTTTGATTAAACTTATTAGGATTAATAAACTTGTTTCAACTTAAAATCAAACTACATTTATTTTCACTCACAATTCATTCTAATTTAGGGGATATCCGTCATTTTAGTATAAGTTATGTCTCACAATTTATTCTAATTTAGGGGATATCCGTCATTTAAGTATAAGTTATGTCTAGCCGACCAATTCAAATATATTTGGGTTTTGTATTTCAATATTATATTTTATATTTCGCAATCTCTAACTATTGACATATTCTTCTACTTCAACATTAATATTTATTATTTTTAGAGATTATTTTTAAGGTATAACACAATCACACAATATCTAAATATGTAGAAGACGAATGAGTAACAACATCATTGTCGTTTTAGTTTACAAATACGTTGTCATTTGATAATGAAGCTGAATAAGTCATCTCAAAACGAAGATGAAAGATTTTATCAACGATAGGACTTAGAAAAATAATAAATAAATATATAACGTATAAGCCGGGCGAATTCTGGAATAAGCCCAACCAACTCACTCCCTACCGCAGCCCACATACTAGAGTAAAGATGATATTATTAGAGTTTTAAAGTATAAAATGATTTAGTTGAGTAGTTTATGATGAAAATTTAGGACTTTTATTTTGTCATAGGTTCTAATTTCACCACAATTCATTTATTATTATTATTTTTTAACGGTTAAAAGTTACGTTTTTTTAGGCTAGGGTTCAAAGCTCGAGACCGGTATGCGAATAAGAGAAATTTGTGTATATTTTCAACGCAAATTAATAATTTTATAATATTTTAAATGTTTTTAGATATTTATGGTATAAATACAAATATATATATATATATATATATATATATATATATATATAATAAAGTTTTCAAACAAAAATAAATGTAAATGAAAAAAATATAGAAAGAAAAAATTAAAATAAGATGATGTACATGAATATTTTACATATTACCCACACACACACAATTAATTATAATTCTAATATATCAGTTTTTATTACATGAAAGACCCCAAATTCAACCCATAAATTTCAGATATTTTTTTATTCAAAATAATTATATATGATTTGTATGATTTTTTTTTTAAAAAAAATCTGCCATATAATATAAATGATTTGTTATCATTTTGTATAATTTTTTTTTTGTCAAATATTTTACCAAACTCTTGAACAATAATAATTTTTATTCACAATCAAAATATTTGATAAAAATTATTTTAACAACATAGATTTGGTTTATTTCGATTAATTTGATTCATCCATCATAATTATGGAACTTAAATAAGTCACAATGGTATGATATTGTGATTATATGATTATTGGATCTTTCTATGTTATAATTTTAATTTTGTAAATTTATCTTATTATTTAATATCTAATTTTTTTAATATTATTTATATTTGTAGTAAATTAATTTTCTAATATATCTTCTTCTGAATTTGTGATAATTAACTCATTATTAAACTAAAAAAAATGGAAAAAAACATATATTTGTAAGTAAGGGCATATTTAATGGTGAATATATGGATGAAACTCTTTGAATAAATTTTTAATTTATTATGTATTGATTTGTTATTATGTTTTGAATTTTGTTTCCTCCATTGTTTGTGTTCTTTTACTTCTGTCATGTATCTCATTTATTTATAATTTTAATTTTACCAAGAAGTAAAATCTTAAAAAAAAAAAAAAAACAATAGACTTACATTTTTAAGAATAAAATAATACAACCTTTTCAGGCGTAAGAATCAAATATTTTGTGTAAGATTTTTGACACTTAAATTGGGTTAGTAGTGACAACAACCAAAACACATATATATGTCATTGCAAACAATTACAAATTGATACTTATAATAAACAAGCTAGATGAAGTGAAAATCACATAACTCTTTAACAATACAAGATAATAACAAAAACAAGAAATCCAGAACAATAGCCAATAACAAAAGCATGAAAATCTGAAAAAGAAACATACAAGCACATTTAATTAACTAATTTAACGTCCAACATACATGCTTGAAAAGCTAATCAGAGGTTCGTGAGAAGTAACTAGCGGTGGGCTAGATTCAATAGGTTGGTGGTAGGTCGGAACAGGCATCTTCGGCGGAAGTTTGGGCAACGAAGAATCGAAATGAAGAACATGTATTGCTTGTTTCATGTGTGGCCTCAAACTAGGATCAGGGTGAACACACCACAAGCCAACAATAACTAAACATTCAACTTCTTTACTATTGAATTTGTTATTCAATCTTTCATCAATAGCATCAACAACTTTTCCTTTTCCATACAAGTCCCACACCCATTCCACTAACTCCGTTTTCATTTTTGCAAGCTTGGAGTCCCTGCTCTTTCTTCCCGTGACAATTTCTAAGATCACCACTCCAAAACTGTAAACATCTGATTCTTTGCTCGACCTACCGGTCCTTAAGTATTCGGGTGACATGTAACCTAGTGTTCCAGCTAGGCCTGTCGTTTCTGGGCCATGCTCGTGGTGAGTGAGCCTCGCCAATCCAAAGTCTCCAAGTTTGACGTTGAAACTCGAATCTAACATCATGTTGCTTGATTTTATATCCCTATGTATAACGCATTGCTCCCATTCCTCGTGCAGATAAAGTAGAGCAGATGCAAGACCGAGAGCTATCTTGTGCCTCGTGAGCCAATTGAGCACAACTCTCTTGCCAAAAAGGTGTGAATCGAGACTGCCATTCGACATGAATTCATATACTAGTAGGAATTCTCCCCGATGATCGTGGCACCATCCAATGAGTTGAACCAAATTGCGATGCCTTAATTGGCTGATGATCTTAACCTCGGTCAGATACTCTTTCTTCCCTTGTTTAGACCCTTTCGATATCCTTTTTACGGCAATTAGTAGGTCCAATGAAATTAAGTAGCCCTTGTAAACACTCCCAAAACCCCCTTCCCCTAGCTTTCGTGCTTCCGAGAAGTTATCCGTAGCCAGTGCAAGATCAATGTAGGAAAATGGGCGCGGACCTATCCCTCTTTCAAGACCATCGTTCATATTGATCAAATTGGCTTCAAAATAGCTAGACTTGCATATAGATTTAACTGTAATTACAACTATCCCAATCAAGAGCAGACCCATTGATAAAGATATACCTAAAATCAATTTGATATGACTAGTTGTTCCACTTTGTTCCTTCATATTCATGCTTGAACTAAACTCCCATGATTATCATGAACCACATGCTTCTCTATAAGCATACCCGTGACAGCTGAAAATCCAACCATTACCCATTGTGGCAAAACATTCTTCAAGTCTACTTTATAAGAGAGAGTTGAATTGGGATGTGTCTTGTTAGCCCAACTAACACTCAGATTAGTAGTTGAAGAATTGTATGTGATCCAAACATCTATCAAATTTCCACTATACTTACTTGCATTCCAAGGAAAGTTAGTAACTGAAGCTAATGATTTCACATCAATACCGACATGTCCGTATGGAGGATCGAATTCATGGTTGTAAAATGTGTCAAATTCAACTGCAACAAATTGGTTTCCCGATATATCAGAAGTGGTCGTTCTGTTGAGAAGACCGAGATATTTTCCTGCTGCATTGGGAGGAATCTGGGAACCAAAGGGAGCAAGAAAGAAGGTAAGACCATCTCCGTAAGAAGCAGTGCCAAGCGTGTAGATGACAAAAGAGAAATGTGTTGTTAAATCGGAAACTTCACCTGTTTTTTTATCCCAGATTGGAACCTTATGGGTATAGTAGGCCCATCCCACCCGATAGAATGCATCTAACTGATTCATTTCAATGGCTCCTTGTGAAGAAATCGCATCTCCTTGGTAGGATATGTCGGCTAGGCTGTCGTCAAAACGAGAGAACTCAAATTGAAGGGAGGATGTTGAGGGAAATAGACAAAGAACACATAACAAAGCAAGAACATTATCCATGGACATGAGAACAGATTTGTTCATCTCTATGGCTAGCTAGCAGCTCTTCTCTTACTATATATATCATGGAGAATTGTGGTGGTCCTTTCAATTATTATACATTCAATAAGTATGTATACATATAATATATATTGAGAAACTTAATTAGAGAAAAGATAATTTTATTGATATCCATAAAAGAGGACTTACAAATAAAAAAATTATAGGATTGGGGAACCATTTTTCAATTAGTCTAAAATATTTTATCTTACATAATAAAATTATTAAAGACTCAGATCAATTTAGAAGAAACTTAAAAATTTTTTTGAGAAAACTTTAATCGGCTGAAAATTCAAAGAGGTTCATCCAAATTTGTAAAAATCATCTATCAGGATGACGGTCTACTTCATTTGTAAAAATCATCTAAATTTGTGGATGTTCTTAGGTCAAAGTCAACTGACTTTTTAGGTTCAAATATTATTATTTCTCACATTTCTATTTACTAAAATATAAAAATTATTTGATGAGTCCGAATGGTGTCACTTTTTTCAACAGCCATTTCTAACATAATAATTAATTTTTAAAATCTCAACGTAAATAAAAATTAAATCAAGACAAGTAGTAAGAACTAAAATAAATGTTGATCATAACCTTTTTAGTGCTAAGATCTGTCTTTCCTTCTTTGTGTGAATTGTGAATTTTTTAATTTATTATTTTTGTCTTCTATTTGTTTCAACCTCTTTAAGAGGGGTTAATACTTATATTTGGTTTTTGATTACATTACAGATAGTTAATACAGATGTTTTGGTTTTGGTTACTTTATAGATAGTCTAATAAACTAGTTCATTGATGTTTAAGCTACTCAAAGCTCCTTGAGAGTATTTTCCTCTTTCCTTCTATTTTGAGAAGTTTTGTGGCCATTTAATTTATTAATTTAAGAACGGTCTTTTTCACTAAAAAAAAAAGAAAGAAAAATTGAGCCTATTTAGTATTTAGAAACTATGAAGAAAGTTTCTCAATTGGTTGTTTCGCGGGAAATGGAGTTTTGATGGTTCTTATATTTTGTTTCAAATTCCTTCAAGGGGTTAAACCTTTAGACCATCCTTGTCTATTCTTCTACAAATCCTTGGCTGGTACATAACAGTTTGATGTAAAAATTTAGTTAGATTTTAAGAAAAATCATTATAAACATTTTAAAAAGAAAATAGAAGATTTCTAGTAGAATCACAAACTAAAGATTGGATAACAACCTGAATTCTTTACTTGATTGCAAGCTAGATTTAAATTGGATTTAAACGAAATTTGATAAGGGTGAGATCGTGGAACATTTTTGTCATACTTGTATGCGCGAAAATCATCGCTTCCCCTCCGAATCGTTCCACTCACTCCGTTTGATTCAGAGGGAAAGTGAGTTGGAAGCCCTCTAATTCTTTGTTGCTGCTCAAACTGATCTTTCTCCTTCCGCATTTTATTTTCATCACGACCTTTAAGCAGAAAAATTAACAAAAAGAAATTAGTTAGGCCCAACTTTTATTTATAATTTTATTCAACAAATTTATGTAAAAAAACACTAGACGAATTATATTTAATAAGTTTGTAGGCTGAGGATTTTAAAATTATAAATAAGAAGCTAAAATGAGGGTCTATAATACCATAACAGCCTATTTGGAAACTATATTATTTTTTAAAAAAATTGGAGTTGTTTCTCCAGAGTTTCACCCAACATGAGAAATCCTAGTATTATTACCTTGTCTACTTGAAGAACTGGTTCAACTTATCCCACCTATCCATACATAAATAAGCATCCTCTTGCAAATCCGAACAATCCATCCGCCATCTCTCTGAAAGGTTGGCATGACAAATTCAAATTTCCTGCTCCATACAAGACTTGATCTTGAAGAGAACCTCCCGTCCTTATTCTCAAATAATCGAAAGATATAAGGAAAAAGAGTATGAAATACAGTCAGCTCTCTTAAATGTTAACAATGAAAATAAACTTGAATAAGCAAGTATACAAACGTAGAACAGCTTTCGCCAAATTGGTGTTAACCAAGGCCTGCCAAATTGAGGCATCCATAATGATGATTGTAAGTGATGTGAAGATGATTTTTTTTCCTCATATGAGTGTCCGGGCTAAACCTCATAGGAGTAGAGCAGCACATCAACCCACTGTCATAACCCTCACTTCAATCCAGGTGTTTTCACTGAGAATCAAACTTGAAACCTAGGATGATCAACTCGTTAGAATTTCCATTTTCTATTTATGAAAATCCGTGTGCTTAGGATTCCCTAATGATTAAATAAACCAAGATTTTACCATGACTGCAATTTTAGAGAGACGCGATAAGACTCTTGTCATCTCATCCCAGCTACCCGAGATGGGTATGAGAAGATGAATATGAAAACAGTTATTTACCAATTTATCAAAAAAACAAAACACAGTTATTTACCAAATTTAATACGGAAGATGATCCCATGAGCAATTGTTATAGTTACACTTATCAGAATGTCACCAGTCTATAGTAGCACAGACAAATCTGTCGTATGTAAAAGCAACCCACTACAATTATAGTATATTATGCTACTAGAAAAATGATAAAAGGGAGACAAGTGCCCATCTTTGAACCAACAACCTTATAATAAATCAAAGGGAGATCGAGTGACGAGTTGAAAAAACTTGTTTCAGAGTAGAATCGTAATAAACTAGCGAATCAACATGCTTAACTCGATAAATACTAAAATATTGTTTTCAGATCTTGTTGCTCTATTATTGTCAGTAAAATGAAGAGTTTTATAACACTGAAAGTAAAAATCCAACAGTTTATAAGCATTTCTCTCAAACTAACTATTTATTTTTCATTGCAAATATTAGAGCACCAAGTCATCCGCTTGCAAGTTACAACCGACTAGCGCTTATAGTATTGCATCTATTTTTCGTTTACTATCACTATTAGGTTGAGGACCATAAGTTGGTCCTAGTATGTTGACATTGAAGATCAGTTTCTTTAATAGTATGATATTGAAATTGAAATTCAACTTCTTTAATACTAGTACTTCCCTCATTGGATCTTCAAACTTTGTTATCCATCTAATTTCAATATAAAATATAAGACTAAAATTTGAACACATGTGAATATTTCAGTAATTAATGTAAATAAGTAATAGCCGTAGAGATAAGTTTAACCAAAAACAAATAATTTCATCAAATTTCAGCAAGATTTAGGAATTTCAGCAACTAATAACTAATAGAAGCTTTCAATAATGTTGTTTGGACCTTCAATTCCTATTCCAAACAGTAACCATATATGAGACCCAAACAACAACTAATAATCTATTTGAACCAAATGACAAGTCAACAACTGTTATTGAAATCAACTAATAACTAAAACTTCAGCAACTTTCAATCATTTCAGAAACTAATAACTAATAAAAGCTTTCAATAATGTTGTTTGGGTCCTTCCATTGCTATCCTCAACAACTATTAGTCTATTAGACCCAAATAACATGACAGCAACAATTATTGAAAGCCACAAATAATTAATCATTTCAGGCTTTCAGCCACTTTCAATAATTTCAGTACGATTTAGAAATTTCAGCAACAAATAACCATGTAAGAAATAAGAGTCTGTAAGTTCAACAAATAATTACCAGGAGAGAGATGAATCGGGATGAATGTGAAGTTGAAGATGAACTTCCACATAAACCTCCAAAATGTCACAGGGAGAACTTTGAAGCCTGAAGACCTGTGATTCTGAACCGCGATTTCGACATTGAGGAGTCGTATAATGTATACTCAGTATTGCAGATTACTAACTCACATAACTCTGCAACATTACTAAGCCTCACACATAACTGCCCATACATAAATTACTAGCTATAATTTTAGCTACTGTAACAACAGTATCATCTTTAGAATTATGGATATTCAACCAGTTTAATCGCCACGCATTGAGCAGAGACGCCACACAACCTCATCAGTCCACATACTCATGCATCTTCTTTACAACATCCACATTTTCTTAGAACTGTAGTGCTCTATCTATTGGTTGATTCCATAATCTTCAATCAACATTTGTTCAACCAGTTCTCCATGCATGCACAAATTCAACAAACCAACGAATATGATTCCATCTGGTTCTACATCATCTCAATTCTGGCAGTGCACTCGTGATGAATGAAGTGGGTTTAGTGACATATCTTGCTTGGGTTCTTGTGAATGAATTTACCAAGATGAAGTACAAAGTACAAACAAATGTAACTGAATTCGGCCATACCATTAGTTCAAGATGTATAATTGCCTCCATAAAGAGGCCGTCTGTGTTCATAATTGCATTCCAGAATGGAACATCTCTCTCGGGCATTTCTTCGAACAGAATGAGTGCGTTCCCATGTACTTGGACGAGAACAATGATGAAGGCATGTAACTTCTACAATTTGAAAAATAGCTTGTGAGAATAAAAATCAAAGGTACTTACTCAATATGGTTTAAACAGACAATTAATCACAAAAAAAAAAAAGAAATGCCAGTTGATATGAAGTCCCATAATATTAACATATATTTTAACCAACTATGGAGAAACAAACAGGGCCTAGCTAGAAGACCTTAAAAGAGGAAACCAAACAGCACTTAGTCGTTTCTTTTCTTCTTCTTCCACGGATGACAGCAGCAGTCTTCTTCACCGGATCAAACACAGGTATTCTTTTCGTCTTCTTTTCTCTTTTGCTGATACATACATACATACAATACAGGTATTCACTTATCCAAAGTAGAGGCATCGGTTTTGTAAGGATAATCTCAAGCTTAGTAAAATCAACCGGTTCTGTTCTTGTCTCTAGGAGTTTGCTTAGTGTCCCGACTGCCGACACAACGATGATGAGAATGGCTGTTCAACTAGAAACTCGTTGACCACTTTCCATGCTTCTTTCGAGCCCTTGTTAATCAATTTAACAAAGAAGTCGACGAAGAATTCTCTATCGATTGACAAAATTTCTCCGTCTTTTAGTGACTCTGCAAACTCGTCCGAGGACCAAAATTCGGGTACGATCAAATTTTCTATAGTTTTCTCTACATCCAAATCCAGAAAGTAATGAGGTTTTGTGGCAACCATTGCAGGAGATTGCCCATGTTTACCTTTTCATTCAAGCTCCTCCCAACAGATATATCCCTGTTCACAAATGCAAACTGAGATAATGCTTTAGCACCCTTTTTGTGATCTGAATCTCCATTACCAGAAAAGCTAGAGAACCACTGCAAGATCCGTCTCCCGTTCCCTGCATTTTCAGGTTATTAGCATAAATTGAGTATTGATGATTTTCTGATTGTTCTAAGTATTGTTGATTCAACTAAGTCAATTTCTTAGCCATATAACCCTTCTTCTGGAAATTAGCAGATATTGATTCATGTTCTTCTTTTCTTGTATTCATCTAATGATAAGTTTTGCATTCATGGGTTTCTGTTAGGGAAGTCAGTAAAACCCTTTCCCTTCCTATACTTGTGTAGATTTGATTCTTAACCATTTTCTATTCTTGATTAACTGTTACTATCTTCACTCCATGTGTGTCATTCTTTAGTTTATGGTAACAAAAGTTCCCTATTATAAAGGTAATTGTAATGTATTTTAAATTTTACTGTCTGATTGATATCTAACTTCAATGAATGACTCTCTGATCTATGTATCTTGTTACATGGTAGGATCTCTTTCTTGAGCTTTGGGGAAATTTATTTAACTACTTTTGATGTGGCCCTGTTTTAGTTGTCATTTTTTAGCTTTGATGATTAATATGATTGAATATTTTATATTCTAACTGTTTGTCCAATGTTTTTGTTTTTTACTTACTTCTTGTTCATTTTTTTGTAGATGACGTCAACCATAATTCCTGAGTTTAATGGTAAAGTATCATGGAAATCCAATCTGTCCAACATTGCTACCAAGTTTGCTCAAATGGATCTCGTGGAAAGGTTAGAACAAACCCAATTCCGATATATATTCAAAGGAGCCCCGTCACTGCAGTTTTCAGGTTCGATTATACATCAAATGCTCCTGAGAAAAAGCAACTCAAATTCTAAGGAGATGAAGTTCCTCGTTAATGGAGAGGAGCTTTGCTTTGGGATGAAGGAGTTTGCCTTGGTCACAGGCCTCAATTTTGGGAGATTCCCTGCGGTGGAAACCATTTTCAATGAAGTTGAAGAATGTCCACCATTGGTGATAAAATATTTTAAAGGTAATATGATTGTTAGAACAAAAGACCTTTTCTCAAAATTTGACTCTTGCTCTGACAAGGAAGATACATTGAAGTTGGGTCTGGTATTATTTCTTTGTCATTATCTGTTCTCCTTTGACCGAAGGAAGATAATAAATATCAAACTCTTCCGCATTGTCGAGGACATCGACACTTTCCTCCGATTTCCATGGGGAAAGTTGGCCTTTAAAGCAACCCTCAAGGGTTTGAACAAGAACCTTGAACACTTCAGGAAGATATATTTACAGAAGACGAAAACCATGAAAAAGAAGAAGAAAGACAAGAAGTTGGATGTTTCTTATACCGTATGTGGGTTCGCACTAGCTTTCCAAGTGTGGACCTATGAGGTTTTGCAAACGTTTGTCCCCAAACTTGCCCAGAGGAAGCTACAAACGCATCAGTCTGTCTGCGCAAGGATAATACAGTACAAATCCAGCGGGAAGACCACCGTCTCTGATATTCATGATGCCCTGCAAGGCAAGGTTGTTAAAAAGATGGAAGTGTCTGAAGAGGAGAATATCTTGTATAGTGGGGAGGATTTTGAAGATATGGGAGGTAACTTGTATGATTCATTATATGAACTAGATTCCAGAAAGAGGAAACATGAAGAGATTGAAGATGTAGCTCCTCCCAAACCCGCCATGAGGAAGACAAGACATAAGTCGAGAGCTCCTCCCAGCCCCAACACCTCTGATTCTGTGGAGAGCTCCCCCGGTACAATGGCAGATGATGATGACCCTCAAATGACTCCAACAATAACAAATAATGATGGATGTAAATTGGATCAACTGACGAAAGAGGTAAAACTCCTTAAAGAGAATCAACTTCAACTACAAGAACTCCTTAAAGAGAATCAACTTCAACTACAAGAACTCCTTAAAGAGAATAAACTTCAACTACAAGAACTCCTTAAAGAGAATCAACTTCAACTACAAGAACTGACGAAAGAGGTAAAGCTCCTTATTAAAGAGAATCAACTTCAACTAAAAGAACATAAACTTCAACTACAAGAACAGATTGACATACTAAAGGGGGAACTGAGAAGGAAAAAGAAGAAAAAGAGGAAGGAGAAGTGGAGAATATCAGCCACACTAAAGGAAAAACTGAGAATGAGACTAATAAAGAGGAAGCAGAAGAAGGAGAAGTATGAGAAGGTTGAGGATATTGTGAATGATCGCGATTTGGAGATGGTGAATGTGTGTATTGAGGATCTGTTTGAGAAGACTGGTGAAGATTTGGTGATTGAGAATGTGGAGGTATATATTTCTCCACTTTGTTATGTCTAATTTTCGCATGTTCTATAATATCTATTTTTGTATAATGTTTTCCAATGGGCAGGGACAGATTGTCGATGAGGAGGTGGTTGATATGGACAATGTGGACGAGATTGGGGTTGGGGATGGAAATATGGAGGTGGAGAAGGTGGTGGAGGATCTATTTGAGAAGAATGAGGAAGATTTTATGTTTGAGGAGGTGGAGGAAGATTTGATGATTGAAAATATGGAGGTGGAGAAGGTGGTGGAGGATCTGTTTGAGAAGAATGAGGAAGATTTAATGATTGAGAAGGTGAAGGTATGTATTTCTCCACTTTGTGTATGTACAATTCTCCACCTTGTTCATTTAATAATATTTTATGTATAATCTTTTCCAATGTGTAGGGCCAGATTGAGTATCAGAATATGGAGGTGGAGAAGGGGGATGAGGATGTGTTGGTTGAGAAGGAGGATGAAAATTTGGTTAATGTAAATTTGGTGATTGAGAAGTTGGGTGAGAAGGTGGAGGTATGTATTTCTCCACTTTGTGTATGTACAATTCTCCACCTTGTTCATTTAATAGCAATTTATGTATAATCTTTCCAATGCGCTCATTTAATAACATTTTATGTATAATCTTTCCAATGCGCTGGTCCAGATTGGGGGTGTTGACAATGTGGTGAAGGTGTACCGGATTGGGGATGAAAATGTTCACATTGTGGAGAATCCGGACAATGATGAGATGGAGGTATGTATTTCTCCACTTTGTGTATTTACAATTCTCGCATGTTCTATAATATCAATTTTTGTATAATATTTTCCAATGGGCAGGGACAGATTGAGGATCAGAATATGGAGGTGGAGAAGGGGGATGAGGATGTGTTGGTTGAGAAGGCGGATGAAAATTTGGTTAATGTAAATTTGGTTAATGAGAAGTTGGGTGAGAAGGTGAAGGTATGTATTTCTCCACTTTGTGTATGTACAATTTTCTCCACCTTATTAATGTAATAGCATTTTATGTATAATCTTTTCCAATGTGCAGGGACCGAAGGTGGAAAAGAAAGTAAATGTGCAGAAGCCAAAGGTGGAGAAGAAGGTAAATATACAAAAGAAGGTGAAGAAGGTGAAGAAGGTGGATGAGAAAAAAGAAGAGGATTTGTTTGTGGAAGACAAGAAGAAGAAGCAAAAGAAGCAGAATGTGGATGTGGTGGAAGTCAAAATACGGGTGTCAATTAAAAGAGAAGGAGTATGAGGTCGAAGAAACTACTTTCTCTTTACACCGACCCTGGAGGAAAACAAATGAAGCTCAAAGATCCAATCACTGTCAATCCAATGGTAAAAATTGACGAGGAACTGCTGAATCACTTGTTGAAACTGATGAAGAACAAGAAAACATTTGAATCGGTGTATGTAAATGCTGGCCTTGCAGACTTTCATTTCTTCGAAACCCTGCTTCGACCACGAGATGTGATAGTCTTTTAGAGTTGGGCAAGGGTCGATTGCCTCGTGTAGAAACAGAGGATAGAGTAGCTAAGCTAGCTAATTGGTGACTAAACACAGTGTAGAAACAGAGGATAGAGTAGCTAAGCTAGCTAATTGGTGACTAAACACAGTGTTGATTATCTTTTGAAAGTATAATTTGTTGGAATTTCAAATAACTCAAATGCCTTTACTTAATCTTTGTCATGTTATTAGCTAATATTTCATGAACTTGTATTCAAATGGATTAGTTGTTTGTTCCTTCTCATTTGAACAATTTGAATGGCGCTTGGCGCTGATATTGATATGCCAGGGTGGATGTTCTCTAAGATGATGCGAAGTGCAAAAATTAGATACACAGATTACTCTACTCTGTAGTGAGTGTTATTCAACTCTTGGGAAGGTTGGGGAATTGGAGACGGGTTTTGCAGTTTATGGAAATTAGCTTCAATTGTGTGATCGTTTTAAATCCCACAAAATGAGGTAGTTGATTTATTCTTTCATTTGGAATCTAATATATCTTTATTCTTTTTGTGATGTGGAGAATTGATTGTTTCTATTCACTAGTTCATTAGGCTTTCACTATCCCCTCGAAGTTGTCTTTTTGCTCATTAGGCTTTCACTCTCCCCTCGAAGTTGTCTTTTTGCAATAATTATGAATCATAGCTCTGATTAGTTGATTAGCCTCATTTGGAAACACCTATTGTTAATGTTTTTTTATCTGGGTCTGTTTCCAATTACATAAACATTTGGTAACTAGATTGTGAAGCATAATATTAGGTTAAAACCCGTCGATTATAGACTTTGTTACTTGGATCAGAGGGAGGGAATATAGATATGGTATATCCCTAGAATCATGATATTAATAATATATTTCATAATATAATATAATTATGGTTGAATTAGGGATTATCCCATTTTACATGTCATGGGGGCATTTTGACCACATTTTTGTACGCCCTAAAATTAATATTTTGATATTTTCAGTTACTCTTCTCAAGTGTTACCATTTGAATTGGCTCATCTTTGATCTTGAAGGACATGGTTGTGCTGAGATTTTAATTCAAGTTGAGAATTGAGATTAAGGGCATATCTACATATATATGTCTAGTTGCATTAGATTTTCCTGACAAAATATTTGTTTTTTCAACTGTAACGAAGGTACTAAATGCTTGTGTGCAACGGAAACAATGGGAGGGTGCGTTTTGGGTATTGCAACAATTTAAGGAAAAAGGAAAAAGACCTAAAGGCACAACATATGGACTTGTTATGAAGGTAATATTCTCCTTTATGCCTGAACAATTGTACTTTATACTTCTATTATCGATGAAAAATGAGAATTTTTCAATTCTATATTTTTGTATAATTCAATTTTTTTCAGTTCAATTGACATTTTTTTATTAGACTTGTAGAATAATAATAGTTTTAAAAATAATAATAATAATAATAATAACAATTTTAATAATAATATTAATATTAATAACAATAATAATAATAATAATTTTTATAATAATAATAATAATTTTTATAATTTTAATAATAATTATAAAAATAATATTATTAATAATATTAATTATTATAATAATTTTAATAATAATAATTTTAATAATAATATTAATTATTATAATAATTTTAATAATAATTTTAATAATAATAATAATAATAATAATTTTAATAACAATAATAATTTTAATAATAATAATAATAATAATATTATTAAAAATAATAATAAATAAAATAATAATAATAATAATAATAATTATTATAATGGCTTCCTCTTTAGGTTGGTTGTCCAATTTCTTTTGAAATTTTTTTGAAATCCACTTAGATAAAAAAATAATAATAATAATAAAAATAATAATAATAAAAAAAAATAATAATATAAATAATAATAAAAAAAAATAATAATAATAAAAATAATAATAAAAAATAATAATATTAATTTTAATAATAATAATATTAATATTAATATTAATATTACTATTAATATTAATAAATTTAATTTTAATTTTAATAATAATAATAATAATAATAATTTTAATAATAATAATAATAATAACAATATTAATAATAATAAATTTTTTAATAATAATAATAATAATAATAATAATTTTAATAATAATAATAATAATAATACTAATTTTAATAATAATATTAATAATAATAATAATAATAATAATATTAATATTAATAATAATAATAATAATTTTAATAATAATAATAATAATAATTTTAATAATAATAATAATAATTTAAAATAATAATAATAATTTTGTTAATAATAATTATAATTTTAATAATAATATTAATAATAATAATAATAATTTTAATAATAATAATATTAATTTTAATAATAATAATAATAATAATTTTAATAATAATAATAATAAATTTTTTAATAATAATATTAATATTAATAACAATAATAATATTAATTTTAATAATAATTATAATTTTAATAATAATTCTAAAAATCATTTTAATAATAATATTAATTATTATAATAATTTTAATAATAATAATAATAATTTTAATAATAATATTAATTATTATAATAATTTTAATAATAATATTAATTATTATAATAATTTTAATAATTTTAATAACAATTTTAATAATAATAATAATAATATTAATATTAATATTAATATTAATTTTAATATTAATAATATATGTTATTTGGTTCATATTGGTTTTAGGGAAGTTTCGCTAAGGACTTACCGTTTCGCTAAGTGCTTATCGTTTTGCTAAGTGCTTACCGTTTCGCTATATGCTTAGCATTTCACTAAATGCTTAGCATTTAGCATTTAATTAAGTGTTTACCGTTTCGCTAAGTAGCTAACCACACACATTTCACAACTACCCACAAAATTCCTTATTATTCTTCTTCCCTAAATGATGGCATCAACAATGGCCACCGCCGGCAGCACAATCACCGGTCTAGGCGGTTCTTGTCTGTCTTCATCACCAGTGAGATTGAGCTTAGGATTCCTAAAGACTCCGGTTAGAGCCAGGAACCTTTTGATGTTGCAGCAAAAGCCTCAGGTGGAAAGTTTACATGTTATGTATCATGTATATATGTAATGTAAGAAAATAAGAATAGAATTGAAATTTGTTTGTTTGATTGTAGTTTCGAGAGGGATTAGAAAGATCTAAACGTGATTGGGTTTGGGTTGATCGGATGGTCATCACCTTCCAGTATTTCGGCGATCAACGACAACAGTTTGACCGGACTTTCTTTTCCAGCATTGAGACTGAGCTTGCTCACTTCCCAACTGGCCCTGCTTGCACTTGGGATTGTTCTTGGCATTGACTTTTGGACAAATTGAATTCAAGAGCAGGACCGAAGATTACTTCAGTAAATAAATAAATTAATTCTAATTAAGAAAATAATAATATGTAAAAAGTGAACTACTTTCTTTGGGTATTTCTAACAGCTGAGCTAAGACGATTCATGTTTATGTATTTAGTTTTAACATAGTTAAATATCAAATAGTGTATCACAATTCACGAAGATGCATAAACCAAACATCAATAAACTTAAAATATCATAGGATAAATGTATCAAGTGAAACAATGCTCGTGCTCGTCGTGGAGCTCATTGTCGTGGATTTCGCCGTCGCCGCCGATCGCCGCCGCCCAGTTTAGAGAGAAGGAGGAGAAGAGCGGGAAGATAGAGAAGGAGAAGAAAAGAAATGAAAAAAATATGCAATAATATATTAAATAGTAAGGGTAATCTGGACATTTCACGCATTACCACTTAGCGAAACGCTAAGTCCCTTAGCGTTTCGCTACAAGGATAATTTCGTCAAAAAATAATAAAATACCACGAACGCAATAAAAATTATATTTTGCCACCAGGTCAAATAACCCCACCTTTGAGGTCATTTAGTCAAATTTCCCCTTTACATTGCACAATCCAATACCCTTGAAAATTTATATTTGCAAATGGAATCTCATGATTTTAAATAACGATGTTTTGAGCTATCAAAACTCCACCAAAAAGTCCCTACAAAGTGAGTATTTTTTTTTTTGGAATGATACATTATACCAATAGAATAGGATTCAGAATGATTTGGTGTGTTACTTTGATGGATACCTTTTGATGGGTTGAAGACTTGTATTTGAATAAAAGGAGAAGGGAAAAGGGAAAGAATAATCAAAGAAGAGAAGAAGAATGTCATCGTTTAATAAATCATGCAAAACACCCGAAAAGTAAAGGTGGACCAAAATAAGAGAAAACAAATGGACCACAACCGCCTTAGCCTTAGAGACCACCAGGAAAGACACTATTGTGCTAGTACTAGCCGCTGGCCTTACCTTAGGACCGGCCTTGATGAAGGGTTCACATTCATGTGCATTGAGAAAGGTGATAAGAGTGTTTCACACATTTCTTTGTTTAAATCCAAAGGTTATTGTGAATGAGTAAGTAAATGACCATGGAACCTAAATATAGAGCAGTAAAAAGATCAAAATAACTAAACACACCTTGCATAGTTATGTTGTAGATGTTGAATAAAAACTATAAAGAAGATTGAAGATAGAAGAACAAAACTAGAGAGAAGATTGAAGATAAAAGTTAAAGTAAAGTTGAAAAAAGATGAAAAATGAATAATGAAGATTAAGAATCATATGACTAATGAGAGAGAACAACATTTATTATAATGATATTGGATTGGTGTGACTTATGGTTTTGGGTAAAGAGAAAATAAATACTATATTTATTGTATTGTAATGATGGTTAAGATAATGATGGTTAAGATGTAGAATTTTAAAAGTTATTTAAATTTTAACAATATATATATATATATATATATATATATTAATATATTCGGGTATCGGGTATCGAGTTTGGTTTCTAACACTACCCATCCCCGAACCCGATCGGGTAACATTTTTTACTCCTCATCCCTGACCCTGAACCCGATTTTAAATACCCGAACCCGATCATCGAGTACCCATGGGTATCGGGTATACGGGTACCCATTGTCATCTCTACTTCCATGTCCAATCCACCGAATTTTGGAAAGTCCACCTTTGTTAGACGAGCTGGAGGGATATATTATATTTCCCTTGGTAATGGTCCTCTCGGCGATCCTTCTGAATCGAAGGACGAAATTAACAAATTTTAAAAACAGAAACATGCGATTCGGACTGGACATCCTGTCCCAAGTCTCGCAGATCCGTTACTGGGTGGTTGGTGTTTCTTGGCTCTTCTCTCGTGTCCTTGGAAGTCCAAGAAACACCAATTGTGGCCTTAACTTCCGCTGAGGCTAAGTATCGATCTTTAGCAACTTTGATTTGTGAGTTGAAGTGGCTACAAGGGGTCATGGTGTTCCTTGGAGTAACTCAATCGGGTATGCACGTGTACTCAGACAGCCAATCAACTCTTCATATGGCTTAGAATCTAGTGTTTCATGAGCGTAACAAGCACATTGAAGTGGATTTACATTTCTTACGGGATCATATCTAGGATGGGACTATTGTTGTTTCTCATGTTCCCACGACTTCTCAATTGACTGATATTCTCACTAAGCTCTTGAGAAACAATTATTCGACCATTTTAGATCCAAGTTGGGCATCTGTGATTTGCATGCTCAAACTTGAGGAGGGGTGTTAGACTATGTTATATTAGTTGATATTCTATTATTATATATGATTAAATGGACCGGAGATACGGCCCTTTAGGTTATAAAATATTCATGTATATATATACTCTACACAAACCCTATTCAGGGTTAAGAATGAAATTACATTTAACATGGTTAGTGGTTGGTTTGACGTTGTATAAGAGGTCTGTGATCAATTGGGAATAGTTGTTGATTTGTTGAAGTGGGAGTAAAAAATGGAGGTTGACTAAGATTGGTGAGTGGTTTGTCGATGGATAGAAGCATATATAACAAAGTGTGAGTTACAATATTAGGGTCAGTGAGTGGTTTGCCGAGGGGATAAAGAGTCATATGAAAAAGTGTGAGCCACAAAATGAGGGTCAATTGGAGGGTTAGTGGTTGAGTTTGACGAGATGTAAGAGTTGTGTCATCAATTGAGATCGACTAAGATTGGTGGTTGGTTTGTCGATGGAATAAAAGATGCATATGTAAAAATGTGAGTCACAAAATAAGGGTTAATTAAGGATTAATTAAGTGGGTGCCGAGAGGATAAAATATATGTTAATATTAAGTTTAAGATTAAATTTAATTTTTACACAAAAAAAAAAAAACTAATTTTAAATTAATTAAATTAAAATAATATTAATTTTATTTTCGTTAATAGTATTGATTGAGTACTTTTAGAATGGTTATTTATTTTTTGAAAAATATAATAATAATTATCAATTTAATTTTCAGTTGAATAAACAGTTAAATTCCATAATAATCTAAGCCAGGTACCTTCCTTCGTGGGCTGGCCTAATGTTTTAACATTTAAAGTCCTCAACTTCCTCAATGTTCCAGCAAATATAGTAATCGGACTTTCGGTGGCGGCAATGTTCCAGCAAATATAGTAATTGGACTTTCGGTGGCGGCAGCGATTGAGTCTTCTGCGGCCGGACACGTTTAACTATTGGGGCTGAAATTAAAAGCTAATTGAGTATTTTTGTTTTAATATATATACATATATATATTAATATATATATATATTATTTATTCAAATATATATATATTATTTATTCAAATATATAAATAAGTCGGTGGAGGACCATGAGACTGCCCCCCATACCCCTGGGCAGCTATGGGTGGGCTATGGGAATACGGACCTGGCGGCTTCTGCCCGTAATCTTGACCATAGTTGTTGTAATTTTGATAAGATGGTCCCATTGGAGGACCACCCTGACCATGAGTAGAAGATGGTGCTCAGCTTGACCAAGTTAGTATTTGTGAGTAGAAACATAAACATAAACAGATTTGTCCATCTATATTCAAATCAATGATGAAATAGCAAATAAAGTATGCTGCAATGTACATTGAGGGATAGGAAATGAAACCCTATTCATTCACAAACAACAGAAATGTATATTGAAGGAAAGGAAATGAAACCCTATTCAACCACAAACAACAGAAGAAATAAGAGATTCCACAACATAATAATTATAAGTAATCAAGCATGTAGATAAATACCACATGTTAATAATAAACTATAAGCAGGCTAGCTAGACATCGATCACTACAACTAATCAAATAAAATTACACTGCACATGCACCTCAGAAATAAGTCCATTTTATATAGTCGTGGGCATCCATCCATCATAATTCAATTAAATGTTTTGGGGTGTATGTACTAATTCAATGACTATGCTAGTAAGTATTACAAACATAGATGAAAAGAATCTTAGTAACATGGAATTGAGTAATATATTTCACTCCTAAACACAATATAAAAAGGATATACCAATTTGGACTTCCATACCAAAGTTCTTAAAATAAGGATTGCACGAAGAAACTTTGGTCACAGAAACTTGGCTAAAAACAAAACTCATAAAAAAAGATCAAATATTATAAGACGGGAATGAAGTATTTAAGAACATTCTAACAAATGTTCAGAGCATATATCCTGGTTCTTGAAAAGAGAATGAAAATTGTCACCCACAGTCAATTCCATCGCACACTTCTAGTATCAACCCATCGCAAACTGAGAATTTTGGAAGGTGCATAGGTGTCAATAGCGCCCGTAGCGCTAGCTATAGCAAATAGCGTAGCGACCATATGTATCTATAAGGGGCTATAGGCTACACACTTTCAAATAGCACCGTTTTTATTATTACAACTCATATAACGCTGAAAGTTATTGCCACAAAAGCGACGATTTTTAAAAAACAAAATTTAATATTAATTCTTTCTATCACACACAGTTCTAGCATCAACCCATGTCGCAAACTGAGAATTTTGAAAGGTTCAGAAGGGTGTATGAAAACCCTAGAGAATATGATAATACACTAAGGTAGTGTTTGGTACATGGTACAAATTATATATGGTATAAATTGTATAGAGTTATAATTGTAACGAGGTAGGGTATATAAGTTGTATAGGTTAATGGTGTTTTATATGAATTATAGAAATGGTATAAGTTGTATATAGTTTATAATTTTATGTTGATAGATAGTATAAGAATATAGTATAAACTGCATAAATATTAATTTAAAATTATTATTATTATTATTATTATTATTATTTCCTATATTTATTTATATTATAAATAATATTGTTTATTATTATAATTATTGTTGTTATTATTTAATAATGATGTAATTTTAATTAAAATATAAAAAAATGAATTATAATATAAACGATAAATTATATTTATTTAATTTAAATATTATTAATAATTGTAATAAAATAAACCAAAATAAAATATTATTTATAATATAAGTAAATATAGAAAATAATAATTAATAAATTTATCGTTATAAAAATAAATAAATATTTTTTAATTAAAATATTGACCTATTTAAAATATATATATATATTAAAATTGATTATATATAATAATGTTAAAACTAAATAAAATATATTTAATATATTATATAATAATAAGTTATATATAGTATTAATAAAGGGTATAATAAAAAATTAAATATATAAGAATAGTGTTGTATATAGGGAGGATTGGTTAATATTTTATATCAAATATGAGATAATATTTATATCAATAGTAAAAATATAAAAAATACCATATTAAAACACTATTGGTATAATTTATATTATACCATTTGTACCACCATTCAAACATTACCTAAGACAACACTAGACAAATGCATATTGCAGTCACATAAAGTTTCACTTATATCATTATTATTACTTTCAACTTCAAGTCACAATGCAGCCTTACCAACTATATAAAACATCCTCCTGCATTTGGAAGAACATATACCTCTCTTCAATGTTCAAGATGAATGTATAGTGGTTGGTTATTTCTACACCAAGAAGGAAATGCTGACCCTGAAAGAAGAACAACAAGGCACAACAGCTGGATCTGCAGTTTTCAAACCAACCAATTCGAATCGGCATTTTCAACATAAATAAATTATTGCAACCCACATCTTATCTTTAAGATACGACCTTTGTAACTGGAGATTACGTCTTTGTCATGTGTAATTCATCATTTACAAGGAGCTCTTAGACCATTGCACATCCCCTAAGCATTTTTTCATTGACAGGTGAAGATCGACACCAAGTAACGGTTAGATATATTAGTTTTATTATATTTATTAGCAATTAAGGGTATTTTAGTCTATTAGCACTTAAGGGTATTTCAGTCTATTATAATGACTAACTATAAAAACTATTTCATTACATTCAGTTTATTTTATGTTTGCTAATAAGAAACCCTAACTTCTCTCTTTATTTTATCATGGTATCAGATCCTCTATTTATGGATTTTTTTGTTCAACCTAAAACTTTCAATCCACATCTTTCGATTTGGATTTGGTGTTTGAGTCTGCAATCGTCAATGGTCTGTTTTTGCTTCCTTTTGCTCTAGTTGATTTTGTTTTGAAATTTATATTCGTGCCACATCGTTTCGCATCGTGCCATATTCGGGATATTATATTTGTGTTGTCGTTGTTGATATTTGTATTTGTGTCGTGCCGCGTCATGTCGCACCGTGCCGTGTCGTGCCATATTTGTGTTGTCGTTGCAGATTTATATTTGTGACGCATCGTGCCATATTTGTATTGTTGTATTTAGGTTGTCATTAGAAATTTGTATTCGTGTCACATCGTGTTGTGTCATGCCATATTTGTTGTTGTTTTCACCATGTCTGGTTGTAAAAATGATTCTCCACCGAGTGCACAATGGACTTATCTTTTACCGCATATTGGTTATACAATTGCTGCTCCAACCTTGGATTCATATACGTTTGAGAAGTTTGAGCAGTTTAAGCAGTTCCTCGCCTTACAGCCACAAGCCATGTCCGCCTCCTTTCATAAAGGTTTGTCATCGTCTGATAATTCAGGTAAATTGTCTCCCTTATGGAGATTAGATTCAGGCGCATCTCATCATATATCTCTTAATATTAACTCATTTGTGTCAGTCAATTTTATTCCATCATCTTCCGTCATGACTGCCGATGGTACTCCAATGCCATTGGCAGGAATTAGTTATATACAAACATCTTATTTTTCTTTCCCACGTGTCTACCATATTCCCCGTCTTTCTTTAAACCTTATATTTGTTAGTAAATTGTGTGATTCTAGTCTCATAGTTTTGTTTACTTCTTCCAATTGTTGTGTTAACGACCCACAGTCTCAAAAGGTGATTGTGACAGGCCGTAGAAAAGGAGGACTTTATGTTTTGGATGAACTCAAAGTATCAAATGTTGTTGCCTCCAGCGTTGACTTGTCATCATTTCGTTTGAATAACTCATCTTCGGAATTTTACCGTTGGCATTCTCTTTTGGGTCATGTTTCTAGATCTCGTTTAAAGTTTTTAGTGTCTACTAGAGATTTGGGTAGTTTAGAAATTCATGACATTTTTCCACTGCTCCATTTGATCTTGTTTAATTATAGTGGTTGCAAATTGGCTAAATTTTCAGCATTGCTTTTTTTATAAAGTGTTCTTTTCCACTGCTCCATTTGATCTCGTGTATTTTTATGTGTGGGGACCTTCTCCTATTTCTTCTAAAGGAGGTTCTCGATATTATGTTTTGTTTGTTGATGACTTCACTCATTATACTTGGGTTTATCTTGTGAAATGCAGGTCTGGATTTCTTACTATAGTCACCAATTTTCGAGCTTTTGTGAGAACCCAATATTCTTCAGTCATTAAATGTTTTAGGTATGATTTAGGAGGTGAATACACTTCTAATGATTTCTCTCAATTACTTTCCTCTGATGGTACCATTCACCGAATCTCATGTACTGACATTCCTCAACAAAATGGTGTGCTGAAATAAAATATCGTCATCTTGTTGAAACAACTCGTTCTTTAATGCTATCAGCTGAGGTTCCTATTGTGTTTTTTTTTGGGGGGGGGGGGCAGTTTTTAACGCTGCTCATGTGATCAATAGAATCTCAATATCTCATAATTCAGGTTTGTCCCCTTTTGAAAAATTATATGGTCATTCACGTAATTATTCCTCATTGCGTGTTTTCGGTTGTATTTATTTGTCCTTCGACCACATGTTAAGCGTAATAAGTTGCCTCCATAGTCTGCCTTATTGATCCTTTTAACATTGAGCTCGATGAAGATATATCTGATACTTTAGTTCACGATACTTTGGTTCACGATACATCCACCTCCCATGTCCTTACTCTATGACCACCCAATTGTCAATGATGATGGATTCTCCTCCTCGTCACTCTACTCGCATTCGTAAGTCTACTAAACTTTTTTATTTTAAGTACTCCTCTTATTCTACTTCATTTGCTTCCTTTATCACTTTTGTTCATCATTTTTCTGAACCTTCATCCTATAAGGAGGCAATTTGATCCCTTTTGACAGACTGCTATAGATGAGGAACTTACTACTTTACATCAGACTCATACATGGGATTTGGTTTCACTACCGTCAGGAAAACATGACATTGACTCTCGTGGGTTTACAAGATTAAAACAAAATTAGATGGTTCCATTGAGCGATACAAGGCTCGACTTGTTGTTAAAGGCTATTATAAAAAATATGGCATGGATTATGAGGAAACATTTGCTCCTGTTGCGAAAATGACAATTGTCCGCACTTTGATTGTTTTTGCTTCGGTTTGCCAATGGAAAATCGATCAAATGGATGTGAAGAATGCTTTCTTGAATGGTGACCTTCATGAAGAGGTTTATATGATGCCTCCCCGAGTGTTCCTCATCAACTTGGTGAAGTTTAAAAGCTTTGCAAATCTTTTTATGATCTCAAACAAGCACCACATGCCTGGTTTAAAAAATTCTCTATGGTGATCATTTCACTTGGCTTTCTTCCTAGCCACCATGATTCAACTTTATTTGTCAAGCGTACAACCGCATGATGCATTCTTATATCCTTGTATGTTGATGATATGATTATTACAGGTGATGATTATAATGGTATTGAATCATTGAAGTATGAGTTAGCACACTCATTCGCTATGAAATATTTGGGCATGTTACGTTATTTTTTGGGAATTGAGGTAGCTTATTATTCTCTAAAAGGTTATCTCTTATCTCAATCTAAGTACATTGCTTATTTGTTTGAGCGCCGCTCGACTAACCGACAATTGAATTATTGATACACCCCTTTAGACTAATGATAGATACTCTCCGTCCGATGGAACTCATTTGGAGGATTCTGGTCTTTATCGTATCATTGTTGGCAACTTGGTTTATCTTACTGTAACTCTCTCAAACATTGCGCATGCAGTTCACGTGGTTAGTTAGTTTGTCACTTCCACTACTACAATTCATTGGGTTGATGTTCTTTGTATTCTCAAGTATCTTCGGGGCACTCAATTTCATAGTCTCATATTTCCTTCCACGTCTTCATTAGAGTTGCGTGCATACTTTGATGCGGATTGGGGCTGGTGATCCTACGGACCGCAAGTCGACCACTAGATATTGTATTTCCTCGGTGATTCGCTTATTTCATGGAATAGCAAGAAACAATATGTCATCTCTCGGTCTTCTACAGAAGTTGAGTATCGTGTCATGGCCTCGACTACATGTGAAATTGTTTGGTTACGTAGACTACTTACTGATATGGGTATTTATCTTTCTCACCCTACTCCGCTAAATTGTGATAAGCAAAGTTCTATCCAGATTGCACAGAATTATGTCTTTAATGAGCGAACCAAACATATCGAGATTGATTGTCATGTCACTCGTCATCATCTACAGACTCACACCATCACTTTGTCATTCGTTCCTTCTTCTTTACAGATTGCTGATATATTTACAAAAGCGCACTTGATTTCGCGCTTTCGTTTTCTAACTAACAAACTCTCAATGCATATTATTGTTGCATCGTGAGTTTGAGAGGGGATGTTAGATATATTAGTATTATTATATTTATTAGCAATTAAGGGTATTTTAGTCTATTAGCAATTAAGGGTATTTCAGTCTATTGTAATCATTAACTATAAAAACTCTTTCATTACATTCAGTTTATTTTATGCTTGCTAATAAGAAATCCTAACTTCTCTCTTTATTTTATCAGTAAAAACGTGATATTGCAATATACACATATAACTCTATTATGATAGATAGCTAGATATCTCTTTGACTAGATAGGACCTGCAACTGAATTGTCTTAAACCACAACATGGTACTGCCACTCGGGGTTCCCTAAAGTACCAAAGTACATTTCAATTAATACAACCTACATTCATAAGATAATAGCTACATGATGATTTTATTTTTTATTCATTTTAGTGATTATCCTTGTTCATACCAATAATCTCACAACAATCTTTCATTTCTTAAGAAAGTGGAATAAAAGATCTATCACCACAATTATCTACATACTTCAGGAAGATGGATAGAACAATGAGCCTAATTGAAAGGCTACAATTTCTATGTTTAGCATCTCGATACAAATTTAGGTCAAATTACTATTTCATACCATTCAATGATCAATTCTATAAATTGAACTCTTTCTACAAATAATGCAGTGTGTTTACAAATATATAAACATAAAAAGGAATTATGGGTTTTCCAAGTAGGTTCAATATGCTCCATGCATGAACCCTAATTAATATAATGCAGACAATTTACCTGAATGCGTGCACCTGATCTCATTTGCAGATTTTTGATAGTTTCTCCACCTTTACCAATAATTAACTCAACCTGTATTGACAAGGTCATTAGATGTATAATCAAGATAAAAGGATATGTAATAGAGAGTGGGAGCAAAATCTACCTTCTCATTTGAGACTTTTATCTCAACTTGCTCTCCTGCCACATTAGATTGAGCATTATTAAATTCCCTAGCCACAAGGGCAGGAGAACCGCGAGCATCGGGAAATTTGCCTTAAAGATGGCCTTATTTGAGTTTAAAATTGTTAGACTTTTCAAATAGTTCAATATAAAAATAGTAACTCTAATTATAAACAGTGTAAGGTTTCAATTATGTGTTTCTCAAATTTTGATTAAACTTATTAGGATTAATAAACTTGTTTCAACTTAAAATCAAACTACATTTATTTTCACTCACAATTCATTCTAATTTAGGGGATATCCGTCATTTTAGTATAAGTTATGTCTCACAATTTATTCTAATTTAGGGGATATCCGTCATTTAAGTACGTATAAGTTATGTCTAGCCGACCAATTCAAATATATTTGGGTTTTGTATTTCAATATTATATTTTATATTTCGCAATCTCTAACTATTGACATATTCTTCTACTTCAACATTAATATTTATTATTTTTAGAGATTATTTTTAAGGTATAACACAATCACACAATATCTAAATATGTAGAAGACGAATGAGTAACAACATCATTGTCGTTTTAGTTTACAAATACGTTGTCATTTGATAATGAAGCTGAATAAGTAATCTCAAAACGAAGATGAAAGATTTTATCAACGATAGGACTTAGAAAAATAATAAATAAATATATAACGTATAAGCCGGGCGAATCCTGGAATAAGCCCAACCAACTCACTCCCTACCGCAGCCCACATACTAGAGTAAAGATGATATTATTAGAGTTTTAAAGTATAAAATGATTTAGTTGAGTAGTTTATGATGAAAATTTAGGACTTTTATTTTTTCATAGGTTCTAATTTCACCACAATTCATTTATTATTATTATTTTTTAACGGTTAAAAGTTACGTTTTTTTAGGCTAGGATTCAAAGCTCGAGACCGGTATGCGAATAAGAGAAATTTGTGTATATTTTCAACGCAAATTAATAATTTTATAATATTTTAAATGTTTTTAGATATTTATGGTATAAATTAAAAAATATATATATTTATATATATATATATATATATATATATATATATATATATAATAAAGTTTTCAAACAAAAATAAATGTAAATGAAAAAAATATAGAAAGAAAAAATTAAAATAAGATGATGTACATGAATATTTTACATATTACCCACACACACACAAATAATTATAATTCTAATATATCAGTTTTTATTACATGAAAGACCCCAAATTCAACCCATAAATTTCAGATATTTTTTTATTCAAAATAATTATATATGATTTGTATGATTTTTTTTTAAAAAAAAATCTGCCATATAATATAAATGATTTGTTATAATTTTGTATAATTTTTTTTTTGTCAAATATTTTACCAAACTCTTCAACAATAATAATTTTTATTCACAATCAAAATATTTGATAAAAATTATTTTGACAACATAGATTTGGTTTATTTCGATTAATTTGATTCATCCATCATAATTATGGAACTTAAATAAGTCACAATGGTATGATATTGTGATTATATGATTATTGGATCTTTCTATGTTATAATTTTAATTTTATAAATTTATCTTATTATTTAATATCTAATTTTTTTATTTAATTGTTTTAAATTTTTTTAATATTATTTATATTTGTAGTAAATTAATTTTCTAATATATCTTCTTCTGAATTTGTGATAATTAACTCATTATTAAACTAAAAAAAAATGGAAAAAAACATATATTTGTAAGTAAGGGCATATTTAATGGTGAATATATGGATGAAACTCTTTGAATAAATTTTTAATTTATTATGTATTGATTTGTTATTATGTTTTGAATTTTGTTTCCTCCATTGTTTGTGTTCTTTTACTTCTGTCATGTATCTCATTTATTTATAATTTTAATTTTACCAAGAAGTAAAATCTTAAAAAAAAAAAAAAACAATAGACTTACATTTTTAAGAATAAAATAATACAACCTTTTCAGGCGTAAGAATCAAATATTTTGTGTAAGATTTTTGACACTTAAATTGGGTTAGTAGTGACAACAACCAAAACACATATATATGTCATTGCAAACAATTACAAATTGATACTTATAATAAACAAGCTAGATGAAGTGAAAATCACATAACTCTTTAACAATACAAGATAATAACAAAAACAAGAAATCCAGAACAATAGCCAATAACAAAAGCATGAAAATCTGAAAAAGAAACATACAAGCACATTTAATTAACTAATTTAACGTCCAACATACATGCTTGAAAGCTAATCAGAGGTTCGTGAGAAGTAACTAGCGGTGGGCTAGATTCAATAGGTTGGTGGTAGGTCGGAACAGGCATCTTCGGCGGAAGTTTGGGCAACGAAGAATCGAAATGAAGAACATGTATTGCTTGTTTCATGTGTGGCCTCAAACTAGGATCAGGGTGAACACACCACAAACCAACAATAACTAAACATTCAACTTCTTTACTATTGAATTTGTTATTCAATCTTTCATCAATAGCATCAACAACTTTTCCTTTTCCATACAAGTCCCACACCCATTCCACTAACTCCGTTTCATTTTTGCAAGCTTGGAGTCCCTGCTCTTTCTTCCCGTGACAATTTCTAAGATCACCACTCCAAAACTGTAAACATCTGATTCTTTGCTCGACCTACCGGTCCTTAAGTATTCGGGTGACATGTAACCTAGTGTTCCAGCTAGGCCTGTCGTTTCTGGGCCATGCTCGTGGTGAGTGAGCCTCGCCAATCCAAAGTCTCCAAGTTTGACGTTGAAACTCGAATCTAACATCATGTTGCTTGATTTTATATCCCTATGTATAACGCATTGCTCCCATTCCTCGTGCAGATAAAGTAGAGCAGATGCAAGACCGAGAGCTATCTTGTGCCTCGTGAGCCAATTGAGCACAACTCTCTTGCCAAAAAGGTGTGAATCGAGACTGCCATTCGACATGAATTCATATACTAGTAGGAATTCTCCCCGATGATCGTGGCACCATCCAATGAGTTGAACCAAATTGCGATGCCTTAATTGGCTGATGATCTTAACCTCGGTCAGATACTCTTTCTTCCCTTGTTTAGACCCTTTCGATATCCTTTTTACGGCAATTAACAGGTCCAATGAAATTAAGTAGCCCTTGTAAACACTCCCAAAACCCCCTTCCCCTAGCTTTCGTGCTTCCGAGAAGTTATCCGTAGCCAGCGCAAGATCAATGTAGGAAAATGGGCGCGGACCTATCCCTCTTTCAAGACCATCGTTCATATTGATCAAATTGGCTTCAAAATAGCTAGACTTGCATATAGATTTAACTGTAATTACAACTATCCCAATCAAGAGCAGACCCATTGATAAAGATATACCTAAAATCAATTTGATATGACTAGTTGTTCCACTTTGTTCCTTCATATTCATGTTTGAACTAAACTCCCATGATTGAACCACATGCTTCTCCATAAGCATACCCGTGACAGCTGAAAATCCAACCATTACCCATTGTGGCAAAACATTCTTCAAGTCTACTTTATAAGAGAGAGTTGAATTGGGATGTGTCTTGTTATCCCAACTAACACTCAGATTAGTAGTTGAAGAATTGTATGTGATCCAAACATCTATCAAATTTCCACTATACTTACTTGCATTCCAAGGAAAGTTAGTAACTGAAGCTAATGATTTCACATAAATACCGACATGTCCGTATGGAGGATCGAATTCATGGTTGTAAAATGTGTCAAATTCAACTGCAACAAATTGGTTTCCCGATATATCAGAAGTGGTCGTTCTGTTGAGAAGACCGAGATATTTTCCTGCTGCATTGGGAGGAATCTGGGATCCAAAGGGAGCAAGAAAGAAGGTAAGACCATAATATATATATATATATTAAAAGTGATATTTTTTCATTAGACTTCATCATTTAAAAATTTGGGTCAACATAATCTACCAATATATATAAACCAAGTCATTACACATAGAAAAGAGTACGATATTAAAATCTCAACATAAATAAAAATTAAATCAAGACAAGTCGTAAGAACTAAAATAAATGTTGATCATAACCTTTTTAGTGCTAAGATCTGTCTTTCCTTCTTTGTGTGAACTGTTAATTTTTTAATTTATTATTTTTGTCTTCCATTTGTTTCAACCTCTTTAAGAGGGGTTAATACTTATATTTGGTTTTTTGATTACATTACAGATAGTTAATACAGATATTTTGGTTTTGGTTACTTTATAGATAGTCTAATAAACTAGTTCATTGATGTTTAAGCTACTCAAAGCTCCTTGAGAGTATTTTCCTCTTTCCTTCTATTTTGAGAAGTTTTGTGGTCATTTCATTTATTAATTTAAGAACGGTCTTTTTCACTAAAAAAAAGAAAGAAAAATTGAGCCTATTTAGTATTTAGAAACTAAGATTTGAAGAAAGTTTCTCAATTGGTTGTTTTGCGGGAAATGGAGTTTTGATGGTTCTTATATTTTGTTTCAAATTCCTTCAAGGGGTTAAACCTTTAGACCATCCTTGTCTATTCTTCTACAAATCCTAGGCTGGTACGTAACAGTTTGATGTAAAAATTTAGTTAGATTTTAAGAAAAATCATTATAAACATTTTAAAAAGAAAATAGAAGATTTCAAGTAGAATCACAAATTAAAGATTGGATAACAACCTGAATTCTTTACTTGATTGCAAGCTAGATTTAAATTGGATATAAGGGTGAGATTGTGGAACATTTTTGTCATACCTGTATGCGCGAAAATCATCACTTCCCCTCCGAATCGTTCCACTCACTCCGTCTGATTCGGAGGGAAAGTGAGTTGGAAGCCCTCTAATTCTTTCTTTCTCCTTCCGCATTTTATTTTCATCACGACCATCAAGCAGAAAAATTAACAAAAAGAAATTAGTTAGGCCCAACTTTTATTTATAATTTTATTCAACAAATTTATGTAAAAAAACACTAGACGAATTATATTTAATAAGTTTGTAGGCTCAGGATTTTAAAATTATAAATAGTAAGCTAAAATGAGGGTCTATAATACCATAACAGCCTATTTGGAAACTATATTATTTTTTAGAAAAATTGGAGTTGTTTCTCCAGAGTTTCACCCAACATGAGAAATCCTAGTATTATTACCTTGTCTACTTGAAGAACTGGTTCAACTTATCCCACCTATCCATATTACTCGCGCTTCTTGAGACCAGGACGTCTGCTTGGAGTGAGATGACTACTCGCGCTTCTTCATCTTAGAACGTCTGCTTGTGCTGTTTGAGCTTAGGACGTCTGTTTGCGCTTCTTGAGTTGTACATGCGCATAGACATTTGCACAGCTTAATTTTATTCACTTATTCATCTTCAAGATTATGTCGTGTTTGATTTAAATTAGTTTTATTCACCTAAGTTTATTTTAATCAAATTAATATTAATTAATTGTTTCTCTAATAATTAATTCTTTCTTTTTCTTCATTTAACTTATTCTAACACAATGACATGCTTAAATTTCTTTAAGTCTAACTACAATAGGATTTATTATACAGAACATGATAATTGTCTTTATTGTAGACACCCCATTTTTATACCTTAAATATCTAATAAAAAACCGGTCTAATATAATATTGATGCTTGTTTATTGGACCGGAAAAACCAAAAAAGAAAAATGTATTTCGAAAACTGGATTAGAAAAGCCTAAAAGCGATGATCCAAAGGACAAATTTCAAAAATGGTCAAGTCTCGAATCCCCTCGTACCTTTAGAATAACCGGCTTGAGAAATCGTGAATTTTGAGTATAATATTGTTGTTGGAAAAATGTACCAAATGGTCATTTCGAAGCCCGTTTAGGAGTCAAATCGTCGTTTTTCACGACAACACGATTTCCGAAACCTGTGACACGTTCATATTTTACGTTTTGAAAATCTTAAATTTTAAGTATAATATTGTTGTTGCCAAATATGTGCAGAAGACGCTCAAAAAAGAAGAAAACGAAAGAATGGGTCAAACTCGAGTCAACTCGCCAACCGATGAGTCAACCCGGGTCAAAGAAGAGTCAAACACAAATGAAATGGAGGTAGGAAGCATTTGATCGTTCTTTTGGTGTTGAAAAGAGGATTATTTGAAAAGGGGGTTATTTGAAAGAAGAAAAAAAGAAGAATTTGCACCTTTGGAATCCTTTCAAGCTACCAATGAACCCAAAACTTCATAGATTCATTCCGACTTCTATGCCAGGTGGAATCTAATGATCTTGGATGTTTTGAAAATAGAAATGAGTCCCCTTAATGAGTGTTCAGCCCGATTTTACAATGAAGCCTATGTCTATATGAAATGTCGACATTAATGAAGAGTGTTCTTATGAAGATCAACTTGGACACCCTTCCACTTAAAATTCATAACTTGAGTTGTAGTTGATGGTTTTGGGTGATTCAACTTGGGTTGGGAAGATGATTCACATACCGTTCGAATGGAACTGATCCCGAACTCTGGATCGATAATTAAGGCACTCGCCCGATTAGTACAAGAAAGGCAACACTCCAGGTCTAAATCCCAGGAGTTAAATGGTGGTATTCTATACTTCTAAAAAACATTACTTTTGAACTACGGGTCCATTTTGAGTGTATGAGCTACCATTAAAATCTCTTTGAGTTATATTTCCAATGATACCAAGTAGGCCCCCAGTTCGCCACACAACTCACCCTAGGACGCCCATAGTGAAACTATATTATTTTTTAGAAAAATTGGAGTTGTTTCTCCAGAGTTTCACCCAACATGAGAAATCCTAGTATTATTACCTTGTCTACTTGAAGAACTGGTTCAACTTATCCCACCTATCCATACATAAATAAGCATCCTCTTGCAAATCCGAACAATCCATCCGCCATCTCTCTGAAAGGTTGGCATGACAAATTCAAATTTCCTGCTCCATACAAGACTTGATCTTGAAGAGAACCTCCCGTCCTTATTCTCAAATAATCGAAAGCTATAAGGAAAAAGAGTATGAAATACAGTCAGCTCTCTTAAATGTTAACAATGAAAATAAACTTGAATAAGCAAGTATACAAACGTAGAACAGCTTTCGCCAAATTGGTGTTAACCAAGGCCTGCCAAATTGAGGCATCCATAATGATGATTGTAAGTGATGTGAAGATGATTTTTTTTCCTCATATGAGTGTCCGGGCTAATCCTCAAAGGAGTAGACTAGCACATCAACTCACTGTCATAACCCTCACTTCAATCCAGGTGTTTTCACTGAGAATCAAACTTGAAACCTAGGATGATCAACTCGTTAGAATTTCCATTTTCTATTTATGAAAATCCGTGTGCTTAGGATTCCCTAATGATTAAATAAACCAAGATTTTACCATGACTGCAATTTTAGAGAGACGCGATAAGACTCTTGTCATCTCATCCCAGCTACCCGAGATGGGTATGAGAAGATGAATATGAAAACACTTATTTACCAATTTATCAAAAAAACAAAACACAGTTATTTACCAAATTTAATACGGAAGATGATCCCATGAGCAATTGTTATAGTTACACTTATCAGAATGTCACCCGTCTATAGTAGCCCAGACAAATCTGTCGTATGTAAAAGCAACCCACTACAATTATAGTATATTATACTACTAGAAAAAGGATCAAAGGGAGACAAGTGCCCATCTTCGAACCAACAACCTTATAATAAATCAAAAGGAGATCGAGTGACGAGTTGAAAAAACTTGTTTCAGAGTAGAATCGTAATAAACTAGCGAGTCAACTTGATTAACTCGATAAATACTAAAATATTGTTTTGAGATCTTGTTTCTCTATTACTATCAGTAAAATGAAGAGTTTTATAACACTGAAAGTAAAAATCTAACAGTTTAAAAGCATCTCTCTCAAACTAACTATTTATTTTTCATTGCAAATATTAGAGCACCAAGTCATCCGCTTGCAAGTTACAACCGACTAGCGCTTATAGTATTGCATCTATTTTTCGTTTACTATCACTATTAGGTTGAGGACCATAAGTTGGTCCTAGTATGTTGACATTGAAGATCAGTTTCTTTAATAGTATGATATTGAAATTGAAATTCAACTTCTTTAATACTAGTACTTCCCTCATTGGATCTTCAAACTTTGTTATCCATCTAATTTCAATATAAAATATAAGACTAAAATTTGAACACATGTGAATATTTCAGTAATTAATGTAAATAAGTAATAGCCGTAGAGATAAGTTTAACCAAAAACAAATAATTTCATCAAATTTCAGCAAGATTTAGGAATTTCAGCAACTAATAACTAATAGAAGCTTTCAATAATGTTGTTTGGACCTTCAATTCCTATTCCAAACAGTAACCATATATGAGACCCAAACAACAACTAATAATCTATTTGAACCAAATGACAAGTCAACAACTGTTATTGAAATCAACTAATAACTAAAACTTCAGCAACTTTCAATCATTTCAGAAACTAATAACTAATAAAAGCTTTCAATAATGTTGTTTGGGTCCTTCCATTGCTATCCTCAACAACTATTAGTCTATTAGACCCAAATAACATGACAGCAACAATTATTGAAAGCCACAAATAATTAATCATTTCAGCCACTTTCAATAATTTCAGTACGATTTAGAAATTTCAGCAACAAATAACCATGTAAGAAATAAGAGTTTGTAAGTTCAACAAATAATTACCAGGAGAGAGATGAATCGGGATGAATGTGAAGTTGAAGATGAACTTCCACATAAACCTCCAAAATGTCACAGGGAGAACTTTGAAGCCTGAAGACCTGTGATTCTGAACCGCGATTTCGACATTGAGGAGTCGTATAATGTATACTCAGTATTGCAGATTACTAACTCACATAACTCTGCAACATTACTAAGCCTCACACATAACTGCCCATACATAAATTACTAGCTATAATTTTAGCTACTGTAACAACAGTATCATCTTTAGAATTATGGATATTCAACCAGTTTAATCGCCACGCATTGAGCAGAGACGCCACACAACCTCATCAGTCCACATACTCATGCATCTTCTTTACAACATCCACATTTTCTTAGAACTGTAGTGCTCTATCTATTGGTTGATTCCATAATCTTCAATCAACATTTGTTCAACCAGTTCTCCATGCATGCACAAATTCAACAAACCAACGAATATGATTCCATCTGGTTCTACATCATCTCAATTCTGGCAGTGCACTCGTGATGAATGAAGTGGGTTTAGTGACATATATCTTGCTTGGGTTCTTGTGAATGAATTTACCAAGATGAAGTACAAAGTACAAACAAATGTAACTGAATTCGGCCATACCATTAGTTCAAGATGTATAATTGCCTCCATAAAGAGGCCGTCTGTGTTCATAATTGCATTCCAGAATGGAACATCTCTCTCGGGCATTTCTTCGAACAGAAAGAGTGCGTTCCCATGTACTTGGACGAGAACAATGATGAAGGCATGTAACTTCTACAATTTGAAAAATAGCTTGTGAGAATAAAAATCAAAGGTACTTACTCAATATGGTTTAAACAGACAATTAATCAAAAAAAAAAAAGAAATGCAAGTTGATATGAAGTCCCATAATATTAACATATATTTTAACCAACTATGGAGAAACAAACAGGGCCTAGCTAGAAGACCTTAAAAGTGGAAACCAAACAGCACTTAGTCGTTTCTTTTCTTCTTCTTCCACGGATGACAGCAGCAGTCTTCTTCACCTGATCCTCATTTCCCCAACAGCATCAGACGGACAGGAGGATCAAACACAGGTATTCTTTTCGTCTTCTTTTCTCTTTTGCTGATACATACATACATACATACAATACAGGTATTCACTTATCCAAAGTAGAGGCATCGGTTTTGTAAGGATAATCTCAAGCTTAGTAAAATCAACCGGTTCTGTTCTTGTCTCTAGGAGTTTGCTTAGTGTCCCGACTGCCGACACAACGATGATGAGAATGGCTGTTCCACTAGAAACTCGTTGACCACATTCCATGCTTCTTTCGAGCCCTTGTTAATCAATTTAACAAAGAAGTCGACGAAGAATTCTCTATCGATTGACAAAATTTCTCCGTCTTTTAGTGACTCTGCAAACTCGTCCGAGGACCAAAATTCTGGTACGATAAAATTTTCTATAGTTTTCGCTACATCCAAATCCAAAAAGTAATGAGGTTTTGTGGCAACCATTGCAGGAGATTGCCCATGTTTATTACCTTTTCATTCAAGCTCCTCCCAACAGATATATCCCTGTTCACAAATGCAAACTGAGATAATGCTTTAGCACCCTTTTTGTGATCTGAATCTCCATTACCAGAAAAGCTAGAGAACCACTGCAATATCCGTCTCCTGTTCCCTGCATTTTCAGGTTATTAGCATAAATTGAGTATTGATGATTTTCTGATTGTTCTAAGTATGGTTGATTCAACTAAGTCAATTTCTTAGCCATATAACCCTTCTTCTGGAAATTAGGCAGATATTGATTCATGTTCTTCTTTTCTTGTATTCATCTAATGATAAGTTTTGCATTCATGGGTTTCTGTTAGGGAAGTCAGTAAAACCCTTTCCCTTCCTATACTTGTGTAGATTTGATTTTAACCATTTTCTATTCTTGATGGTAACAAAAGTTCCCTATTATAAAGGTAATTGTAATGTATTTTAAATTTTACTGTCTGATTGATATCTGAATGACTCTCTGTTCTATGTATCTTGTTACATGGTAGGATCTCTTTCTTGAGCTTTGGGGAAATTTATTTAACTACTTTTGATGTGGCCCTGTTTTAGTTGTCATTTTTTAGCTTTGATGATTAATATGATTGAATATTTTATATTCTAACTGTTTGTCCAATGTTGTTTGTTTTTTACTTACTTCTTGTTCATTTTTTTGTAGATGACGTCAACCATAATTCCTGAGTTTAATGGTAAAGTATCATGGAAATCCAATCTGTCCAACATTGCTACCAAGTTTGCTCAAATGGATCTCGTGGAAAGGTTAGAACAAACCCAATTCCGATATATATTCAAAGGAGCCCCGTCACTGCAGTTCTCAGGTTCGATTATACATCAAATGCTCCTGAGAAAAAGCAACTCAAATTCTAAGGAGATGAAGTTCCTCGTTAATGGAGAGGAGCTTTGCTTTGGGATGAAGGAGTTTGCCTTGGTCACAGGCCTCAATTTTGGGAGATTCCCTGCGGTGGAAACCATTTTCAATGAAGTTGAAGAATGTCCACCATTGGTGATAAAATATTTTAAAGGTAATATGATTGTTAGAACAAAAGACCTTTTCTCAAAATTTGACTCTTGCTCTGACAAGGAAGATACATTGAAGTTGGGTCTGGTATTATTTCTTTGTCATTATTTGTTCTCCTTTGACCGAAGGAAGATAATAAATATCAAACTCTTCCGCATTGTCGAGGACATCGACACTTTCCTCCGATTTCCATGGGGAAAGTTGGCCTTTAAAGCAACCCTCAAGGGTTTGAACAAGAACCTTGAACACTTCAGGAATATATATTTACAGAAGACGAAAACCATGAAAAAGAAGAAGAAAGACAAGAAGTTGGATGTTTCTTATACCGTATGTGGGTTCGCACTAGCTTTCCAAGTGTGGACCTATGAGGTTTTGCAAACGTTTGTCCCCAAACTTGCCCAGAGGAAGCTACAAATGCATCAGTCTGTCTGCGCAAGGATAATACAGTACAAATCCAGCGGGAAGACCACCGTCTCTGATATTCATGATGCCCTGCAAGGCAAGGTTGTTAAAAAGATGGAAGTGTCTGAAGAGGAGAATATCTTGTATAGTGGGGAGGATTTTGAAGATATGGGAGGTAACTTGTATGATTCATTATATGAACTAGATTCCAGAAAGAGGAAACATGAAGAGATTGAAGATGTAGCTCCTCCCAAACCCGCCATGAGGAAGACAAGACAAAAGTCGAGAGCTCCTCCCAGCCCCAACACCTCTGATTCTGTGGAGAGCTCCCCCGGTACAATGGCAGATGATGATGACCCTCAAATGACTCCAACAATAACAAATAATGATGGATGTAAATTGGATCAACTGACGAAAGAGGTAAAACTCCTTAAAGAGAATCAACTTCAACTACAAGAACTCCTTAAAGAGAATCAACTTCAACTACAAGAACTCCTTAAAGAGAATAAACTTCAACTACAAGAACTCCTTAAAGAGAATCAACTTCAACTACAAGAACTGACGAAAGAGGTAAAGCTCCTTATTAAAGAGAATCAACTTCAACTAAAAGAACATAAACTTCAACTACAAGAACAGATTGACATACTAAAGGAGGAACTGAGAAGGAAGAAGAAGAAAAAAAGGAAGGAGAAGTGGAGAATATCAGCCACATTAAAAGAGAAACTGAGAATGAGACTAATAAAGAGGAAGCAGAAGAAGGAGAAGTATGAGAAGGTTGAGGATATTGTGAATGATCACGATTTGGATCTGTTTGAGAAGACTGGTGAAGATTTGGTGATTGAGAATGTGGAGGTATGTATTTCTCCACTTTGTTATGTCTAATTTTCGCATGTTCTATAATATCTATTTTTGTATAATGTTTTCCAATGGGCAGGGACAGATTGTCGATGAGGATGTGGTTGATATGGACAATGTGGACGAGATTGGGGTTGGGGATGGAAATATGGAGGTGGAGAAGGTGGTGGAGGATCTATTTGAGAAGAATGAGGAAGATTTTATGTTTGAGGAGGTGGAGGAAGATTTGATGATTGAAAATATGGAGGTGGAGAAGGTGGTGGAGGATCTGTTTGAGAAGAATGAGGAAGATTTAATGATTGAGAAGGTGAAGGTATGTATTTCTCCACTTTGTGTATGTACAATTCTCCACCTTGTTCATTTAATAGTATTTTATGTATAATCTTTTCCAATGTGTAGGGCCAGATTGAGTATCAGAATATGGAGGTGGAGAAGGGGGATGAGGATGTGTTGGTTGAGAAGGAGGATGAAAATTTAGTTAATGTAAATTTGGTGATTGAGAAGTTGGGTGAGAAGGTGGAGGTATGTATTTCTTCACTTTGTGTATGTACAATTCTCCACCTTGTTCATTTAATAACATTTTATGTATAATCTTTCCAATGCGTTCATTTAATAACATTTTATGTATAATCTTTCCAATGCGCTGGTCCAGATTGGGGGTGTTGACAATGTGGTGAAGGTGTACCGGATTGGGGATGAAAATGTTCACATTGTGGAGAATCCGGACAATGATGAGATGGAGGTATGCATTTCTCCACTTTGTGTATTTACAATTCTCGCATGTTCTATAATATCAATTTATGTATAATATTTTCCAATGGGCAGGGACAGATTGAGGATCAGAATATGGAGGTGGAGAAGGGGGATGAGGATGTGTTGGTTGAGAAGACGGATGAAAAATTGGTTAATGTAAATTTGGTTAATGAGAAGTTGGGTGAGAAGGTGAAGGTATGTATTTCTCCACTTTGTGTATGTACAATTTTCTCCACCTTATTAATGTAATAGCATTTTATGTATAATCTTTTCCAATGTACAGGAACCGAAGGTGGAAAAGAAAGTAAATGTGCAGAAGCCAAAGGTGGAGAAGAAGGTAAATATACAAAAGAAGGTGAAGAAGGTGAAGAAGGTGGATGAGAAAAAAGAAGAGGATTTGTTTGTGGAAGACAAGAAGAAGAAGCAAAAGAAGCAGAATGTGGATGTGGTGGAAGTCAAAATACGGGTGTCAATTAAAAGAGAAGGAGTATGAGGTCGAAGAAACTACTTTCTCTTTACACCGACCCTGGAAGAAAACAAATGAAGCTCAAAGATCCAATCACTGTCAATCCAATGGTAAAAATTGACGAGGAACTGCTGAATCACTTGTTGAAACTGATGAAGAACAAGAAAACATTTGAATCGGTGTATGTAAATGCTGGCCTTGCAGACTTTCATTTCTTCGAAACCCTGCTTCGACCACGAGATGTGATAGTCTTTTAGAGTTGGGCAAGGGTCGATTGCCTCGTGTAGAAACAGAGGATAGAGTAGCTAAGCTAGCTAATTGGTGACTAAACACAGTGTAGAAACAGAGGATAGAGTAGCTAAGCTAGCTAATTGGTGACTAAACACAGTGTTGATTATCTTTTGAAAGTATAATTTGTTGGAATTTCAAATAACTCAAATGCCTTTACTTAATCTTTGTCATGTTATTAGCTGATATTTCATGAACTTGTATTCAAATGGATTAGTTGTTTGTTCCTTCTCATTTGAACAATTTGAATGGCGCTTGGCGCTGATATTGATATGCCAGGGTGGATGTTCTCTAAGATGATGCGAAGTGCAAAAATTAGATACACAGATTACTCTACTCTGTAGTGAGTGTTATTCAACTCTTGGGAAGGTTTGGGAATTGGAGACGGGTTTTGCAGTTTATGGAAATTAGCTTCAATTGTGTGATCGTTTTAAATCCCACAAAATGAGGTAGTTGATTTATTCTTTCATTTGGAATCTAATATATCTTTATTCTTTTTGTGATGTGGAGAATTGATTGTTTCTATTCACTAGTTCATTAGGCTTTCACTATCCCCTCGAAGTTGTCTTTTTGCTCATTAGGCTTTCACTCTCCCCTCGAAGTTGTCTTTTTGCAATAATTATGAATCATAGCTCTGATTAGTTGATTAGCCTCATTTGGAAACACCTATTGTTAATGTTTTTTTATCTGAGTCTGTTTCCAATTACATAAACATTTGGTAACTAGATTGTGAAGCATAATATTAGGTTAAAACCCGTCGATTATAGACTTTGTTACTTGGATCAGAGGGAGGGAATATAGATATGGTATATCCCTAGAATCATGATATTAATAATATATTTCATAATATAATATAATTATGGTTGAATTAGGGATTATCCCATTTTACATGTCATGGGGGCATTTTGACCACATTTTTGTACGCCCTAAAATTAATATTTTGATATTTTCAGTTACTCTTCTCAAGTGTTACCATTTGAATTGACTCATCTTTGATCTTGAAGGACATGGTTGTGCTGAGATTTTAATTCAAGTTGAGAATTGAGATTAAGGGCATATCTACATATATGTCTAGTTGCATTTGATTTTCCTGACAAAATATTTGTTTTTTCAACTGTAACGAAGGTACTAAATGCTTGTGTGCAACGGAAACAATGGGAGGGTGCGTTTTGGGTATTGCAACAATTTAAGGAAAAAGGAAAAAGACCTAAAGGCACAACATATGGACTTGTTATGAAGGTAATATTCTCCTTTATGCCTGAACAATTGTACTTTATACTTCTATTATCGATGAAAAATGAGAATTTTTCAATTCTATATTTTTGTATAATTCAATTTTTTTCAGTTCAATTGACATTTTTTTTATTAGACTTGTAGAATAATAATAGTTTTAAAAATAATAATAATAATAATAATAACAATTTTAATAATAATATTAATATTAATAACAATAATAATAATAATAATTTTTATAATAATAATAATAATTTTTATAATAATAATAATAATTTTTATAATTTTAATAATAATTATAAAAATAATATTATTAATAATATTAATTATTATAATAATTTTAATAATAATAATTTTAATAATAATATTAATTATTATAATAATTTTAATAATAATTTTAATAATAATAATAATAATAATTTTAATAACAATAATAATTTTAATAATAATAATAATAATAATAATAATATTATTAAAAATAATAATAAATAAAATAATAATAATAATAATAATAATTATTATAATGGCTTCCTCTTTAGGTTGGTTGTCCAATTTCTTTTGAAATTTTTTTGAAATCCACTTAGATAAAAAAAATAAAAAAAAATAATAATAATAATAAAAATAATAATAATAAAAAAAAAAAATAACAATAAAAATAATAATAAAAAAATAATAATAATAAAAATAATAATAAAAAATAATAATATTAATTTTAATAATAATAATATTAATATTAATATTAATATTACTATTAATATTAATAAATTTAATTTTAATTTTAATAATAATAATAATAATAATAATTTTAATAATAATAATAATAATAACAATATTAATAATAATAAATTTTTTAATAATAATAATAATAATAATTTTAATAATAATAATAATAATAATACTAATTTTAATAATAATATTAATAATAATAATAATATTAATATTAATAATAATAATAATAATTTTAATAATAATAATAATAATAATTTTAATAATAATAATAATAATTTAAAATAATAATAATAATTTTGTTAATAATAATTATAATTTTAATAATAATATTAATAATAATAATAATAATAATATTAATTTTAATAATAATAATAATAATAATTTTAATAATAATAATAAATTTTTTAATAATAATATTAATATTAATAACAATAATAATATTAATTTTAATAATAATTATAATTTTAATAATAATTCTAAAAATCATTTTAATAATAATATTAATTATTATAATAATTTTAATAATAATAATAATAATAATTTTAATAATAATATTAATTATTATAATAATTTTAATAATAATATTAATTATTATAATAATTTTAATAACAATTTTAATAATAATAATAATAATAATATTAATATTAATATTAATATTAATTTTAATATTAATAATATATGTTATTTGGTTCATATTGGTTTTAGGGAAGTTTCGCTAAGGACTTACCGTTTCGCTAAGTGCTTACCGTTTTGCTAAGTGCTTAGCGTTTCGCTATATGCTTAGCATTTCACTAAATGCTTAGCATTTAGCATTTAATTAAGTGTTTACCGTTTCGCTAAGTAGCTAACCACACACATTTCACAACTACCCACAAAATTCCTTATTATTCTTCTTCCCTAAATGATGGCATCAACAATGGCCACCGCCGGCAGCACAATCACCGGTCTAGGCGGTTCTTGTCTGTCTTCATCACCAGTGAGATTGAGCTTAGGATTCCTAAAGACTCCGGTTAGAGCCAGGAACCTTTTGATGTTGCAGCAAAAGCCTCAGGTGGAAAGTTTACATGTTATGTATCATGTATGTATGTAATGTAAGAAAATAAGAATAGAATTGAAATTTGTTTGTTTGATTGTAGTTTCGAGAGGGATTAGAAAGATCTAAACGTGATTGGGTTTGGGTTGATCGGATGGTCATCACCTTCCAGTATTTCGGCGATCAACGACAACAGTTTGACCGGACTTTCTTTTCCAGCATTGAGACTGAGCTTGCTCACTTCCCAACTGGCCCTGCTTGCACTTGGGATTGTTCTTGGCATTGACTTTTGGACAAATTGAATTCAAGAGCAGGACCGAAGATTACTTCAGTAAATAAATAAATTAATTCTAATTAAGAAAATAATAATATGTAAAAAGTGAACTACTTCTTTGGGTATTTCTAACAGCTGAGCTAAGACGATTCATGTTTATGTATTTAGTTTTAACATAGTTAAATATCAAATAGTGTATCACAATTCACGAAGATGCATAAACCAAACATCAATAAACTTAAAATATCATAGGATAAATGTATCAAGTGAAACAATGCTCGTGCTCGTCGTGGAGCTCATTGTCGTGGATTTCGCCGTCGCCGCCGATCGCCGCCGCCCAGTTTAGAGAGAAGGAGGAGAAGAGCGGGAAGATAGAGAAGGAGAAGAAAAGAAATGAAAAAAATATGCAATAATATATTAAATAGTAAGGGTAATCTGGACATTTCACGCATTACCACTTAGCGAAACGCTAAGTCCCTTAGCGTTTCGCTACAAGGATAATTTCGTCAAAAAATAATAAAATACCACGAACGCAATAAAAATTATATTTTGCCACCAGGTCAAATAACCCCACCTTTGAGGTCATTTAGTCAAATTTCCCCTTTACATTGCACAATCCAATACCCTTGAAAATTTATATTTGCAAATGGAATCTCATGATTTTAAATAACGATGTTTTGAGCTATCAAAACTCCACCAAAAAGTCCCTACAAAGTGAGTATTTTTTTTTTTTGGAATGATACATTATACCAATAGAATAGGATTCAGAATGATTTGGTGTGTTACTTTGATGGATACCTTTTGATGGGTTGAAGACTTGTATTTGAATAAAAGGAGAAGGGAAAAGGGAAAGAATAATCAAAGAAGAGAAGAAGAATGTCATCGTTTAATAAATCATGCAAAACACCCGAAAAGTAAAGGTGGACCAAAATAAGAGAAAACAAATGGACCACAACCGCCTTAGCCTTAGAGACCACCAGGAAAGACACTATTGTGCTAGTACTAGCCGCTGGCCTTACCTTAGGACCGGCCTTGATGAAGGGTTCACATTCATGTGCATTGAGAAAGGTGATAAGAGTGTTTCACACATTTCTTTGTTTAAATCCAAAGGTTATTGTGAATGAGTAAGTAAATGACCATGGAACCTAAATATAGAGCAGTAAAAAGATCAAAATAACTAAACACACCTTGCATAGTTATGTTGTAGATGTTGAATAAAAACTATAAAGAAGATTGAAGATAGAAGAACAAAACTAGAGAGAAGATTGAAGATAAAAGTTAAAGTAAAGTTGAAAAAAGATGAAAAATGAATAATGAAGATTAAGAGTCATATGACTAATGAGAGAGAACAACATTTATTATAATGATATTGGATTGGTGTGACTTATGGTTTTGGGTAAAGAGAAAATAAATACTATATTTATTGTATTGTAATGATGGTTAAGATAATGATGGTTAAGATGTAGAATTTTAAAAGTTATTTAAATTTTAACAATATATATATATATATATTAATATATTCGGGTATCGGGTATCGAGTTTGGTTTCTAACACTATCCATCCCTGAATCCGATCGGGTAACATTTTTTACTCCTCATCCCTAACCCTGAACCCGATTTTAAATACCCGAACCCGATCATCGAGTACCCATGGGTATCGGGTATACGGGTACCCATTGTCATCTCTACTTCCATGTCCAATCCACCGAATTTTGGAAAGTCCACCTTTGTTAGACGAGCTGGAGGGATATATTATATTTCCCTTGGTAGTGGTCCTCTCGGCGATCCTTCTGAATCGAAGGACGAAATTAACAAATTTTAAAAACAGAAACATGCGATTCGGACTGGACATCCTGTCCCAAGTCTCGCAGATCCGTTACTGGGTGGTTGGTGTTTCTTGGCTCTTCTCTCGTGTCTTGGAAGTCCAAGAAACAACCAATTGTGGCCTTAACTTCCGCTGAGGCTAAGTATCGATCTTTAGCAACTTTGATTTGTGAGTTGAAGTGGCTACAAGGGGTCATGGTGTTCCTTGGAGTAACTCAATCGGGTATGCACGTGTACTCAGACAGCCAATCAACTCTTCATATGGCTTAGAATCTAGTGTTTCATGAGCGTAACAAGCACATTGAAGTGGATTTACATTTCTTACGGGATCATATCTAGGATGGGACTATTGTTGTTTCTCATGTTCCCACGACTTCTCAATTGACTGATATTCTCACTAAGCCTCTTGAGAAACAATTATTCGACCATTTTAGATCCAAGTTGGGCATCTGTGATTTGCATGCTCAAACTTGAGGAGGGGTGTTAGACTCTGTTATATTAGTTGATATTCTATTATTATATATGATTAAATGGACCGGAGATACGGCCCTTTAGGTTATAAAATATTCATGTATATATATACTCTACACAAACCCTATTCAGGGTTAAGAATGAAATTACATTAACATGGTTAGTGGTTGGTTTGACGTTGTATAAGAGGTCTGTGATCAATTGGGAATAGTTGTTGATTTGTTGAAGTGGGAGTAAAAAATGGAGGTTGACTAAGATTGGTGAGTGGTTTGTCGATGGATAGAAGCATATATAACAAAGTGTGAGTTACAATATTAGGGTCAGTGAGTGGTTTGCCGAGGGGATAAAGAGTCATATGAAAAAGTGTGAGCCACAAAATGAGGGTCAATTGGAGGGTTAGTGGTTGAGTTTGACGAGATGTAAGAGTTGTGTCATCAATTGAGATCGACTAAGATTGGTGGTTGGTTTGTCGATGGAATAAAAGATGCATATGTAAAAATGTGAGTCACAAAATAAGGGTTAATTAAGGATTAATTAAGTGGGTGCCGAGAGGATAAAATATATGTTAATATTAAGTTTAAGATTAAATTTAATTTTTACACAAAAAAAAAAAAAAAACTAATTTTAAATTAATTAAATTAAAATAATATTAATTTTATTTTCGTTAATAGTATTGATTGAGTACTTTTAGAATGGTTATTTATTTTTTGAAAAATATAATAATAATTATCAATTTAATTTTCAGTTGAATAAACAGTTAAATTCCATAATAATCTAAGCCAGGTACCTTCCTTCGTGGGCTGGCCTAATGTTTTAACATTTAAAGTCCTCAACTTCCTCAATGTTCCAGCAAATATAGTAATCGGACTTTCGGTGGCGGCAATGTTCCAGCAAATATAGTAATTGGACTTTCGGTGGCGGCAGCGATTGAGTCTTCTGCGGCCGGACACGTTTAACTATTGGGGCTGAAAATTAAAAGCTAATTGAGTATTTTTGTTTTAATATATATACATATATATATTAATATATATATATATTATTTATTCAAATATATATATATATTATTTATTCAAATATATAAATAAGTCGGTGGAGGACCATGAGACTGCCCCCCATACCCCTGGGCAGCTATGGGTGGGCTATGGGAATACGGACCTGGCGGCTTCTGCCCGTAATCTTGACCATAGTTGTTGTAATTTTGATAAGATGGTCCCATTGGAGGACCACCCTGACCATGAGTAGAAGATGGTGCTCAGCTTGACCAAGTTAGTATTTGTGAGTAGAAACATAAACATAAACAGATTTGTCCATCTATATTCAAATCAATGATGAAATAGCAAATAAAGTATGCTGCAATGTACATTGAGGGATAGGAAATGAAACCCTATTCATTCACAAACAACAGAAATGTATATTGAAGGAAAGGAAATGAAACCCTATTCAACCACAAACAACAGAAGAAATAAGAGATTCCACAACATAATAATTATAAGTAATCAAGCATGTAGATAAATACCACATGTTAATAATAAACTATAAGCAGGCTAGCTAGACATCGATCACTACAACTAATCAAATAAAATTACACTGCACATGCACCTCAGAAATAAGTCCATTTTATATAGTCGTGGGGCATCCATCCATCATAATTCAATTAAATGTTTTGGGGTGTATGTACTAATTCAATGACTATGCTAGTAAGTATTACAAACATAGATGAAAAGAATCTTAGTAACATGGAATTGAGTAATATATTTCACTCCTAAACACAATATAAAAAGGATATACCAATTTGGACTTCCATACCAAAGTTCTTAAAATAAGGATTGCACGAAGAAACTTTGGTCACAGAAACTTGGCTAAAAACAAAACTCATAAAAAAAGATCAAATATTATAAGACGGGAATGAAGTATTTAAGAACATTCTAACAAATGTTCAGAGCATATATCCTGGTTCTTGAAAAGAGAATGAAAATTGTCACCCACAGTCAATTCCATCGCACACTTCTAGTATCAACCCATCGCAAACTGAGAATTTTGGAAGGTGCATAGGTGTCAATAGCGCCCGTAGCGCTAGCTATAGCAAATAGCGTAGCGACCATATGTATCTATAAGGGGCTATAGGCTACACACTTTCAAATAGCACCGTTTTTATTATTACAACTCATATAACGCTGAAAGTTATTGCCACAAAAGCGACGATTTTTTAAAAAACAAAATTTAATATTAATTCTTTCTATCACACACAGTTCTAGCATCAACCCATGTCGCAAACTGAGAATTTTGAAAGGTTCAGAAGGTGTATGAAAACCCTAGAGAATATGATAATACACTAAGGTAGTGTTTGGTACATGGTACAAATTATATATGGTATAAATTGTATAGAGTTATAAATTGTAACGAGGTAGGGTAGTATAAGTTGTATAGGTTAATGGTGTTTTATATGAATTATAAGAAATGGTATAAGTTGTATATAGTTTATAATTTTATGTTTGATAGATAGTATAAGAATATAGTATAAACTGCATAAATATTAATTTAAAATTATTATTATTATTATTATTATTATTATTTCCTATATTTATTTATATTATAAATAATATTGTTTATTATTATAAATTATTGTTGTTATTATTTAATAATGATGTAATTTTAATTAAAATATAAAAAATGAATTATAATATAAACGATAAATTATATTTATTTAATTTAAATATTATTAATAATTGTAATAAAATAAACCAAAATAAAATATTATTTATAATATAAGTAAATATAGAAAATAATAATTAATAAATTTATCGTTATAAAAATAAATAAATATTTTTAATTAAAATATTGACCTATTTAAAATATATATATATATTAAAATTGATTATATATAATAATGTTAAAACTAAATAAAATATATTTAATATATTATATAATAATAAGTTATATATAGTATTAATAAAGGGTATAATAAAAAATTAAATATATAAGAATAGTGTTGTATATAGGGAGGATTGGTTAATATTTTATATCAAATATGAGATAATATTTATATCAATAGTAAAAATATAAAAAATACCATATTAAAACACTATTGGTATAATTTATATTATACCATTTGTACCACCATTCAAACATTACCTAAGACAACACTAGACAAATGCATATTGCAGTCACATAAAGTTTCACTTATATCATTATTATTACTTTCAACTTCAAGTCACAATGCAGCCTTACCAACTATATAAAACATCCTCCTGCATTTGGAAGAACATATACCTCTCTTCAATGTTCAAGATGAATGTATAGTGGTTGGTTATTTCTACACCAAGAAGGAAATGCTGACCCTGAAAGAAGAACAACAAGGCACAACAGCTGGATCTGCAGTTTTCAAACCAACCAATTCGAATCGGCATTTTCAACATAAATAAATTATTGCAACCCACATCTTATCTTTAAGATACGACCTTTGTAACTGGAGATTACGTCTTTGTCATGTGTAATTCATCATTTACAAGGAGCTCTTAGACCATTGCACATCCCCTAAGCATTTTTTCATTGACAGGTGAAGATCGACACCAAGTAACGGTTAGATATATTAGTTTTATTATATTTATTAGCAATTAAGGGTATTTTAGTCTATTAGCACTTAAGGGTATTTCAGTCTATTATAATGACTAACTATAAAAACTATTTCATTACATTCAGTTTATTTTATGTTTGCTAATAAGAAACCCTAACTTCTCTCTTTATTTTATCATGGTATCAGATCCTCTATTTATGGATTTTTTTGTTCAACCTAAAACTTTCAATCCACATCTTTCGATTTGGATTTGGTGTTTGAGTCTGCAATCGTCAATGGTCTGTTTTTGCTTCCTTTTGCTCTAGTTGATTTTGTTTTGAAATTTATATTCGTGCCACATCGTTTCGCATCGTGCCATATTCGTGATATTATATTTGTGTTGTCGTTGTTGATATTTGTATTTGTGTCGTGCCGCGTCATGTCGCACCGTGCCGTGTCGTGCCATATTTGTGTTGTCGTTGCAGATTTATATTTGTGACGCATCGTGCCATATTTGTATTGTTGTATTTAGGTTGTCATTAGAAATTTGTATTCGTGTCACATCGTGTTGTGTCATGCCATATTTGTTGTTGTTTTCACCATGTCTGGTTGTAAAAATGATTCTCCACCGAGTGCACAATGGACTTATCTTTTACCGCATATTGGTTATACAATTGCTGCTCCAACCTTGGATTCATATACGTTTGAGAAGTTTGAGCAGTTTAAGCAGTTCCTCGCCTTACAGCCACAAGCCATGTCCGCCTCCTTTCATAAAGGTTTGTCATCGTCTGATAATTCAGGTAAATTGTCTCCCTTATGGAGATTAGATTCAGGCGCATCTCATCATATATCTCTTAATATTAACTCATTTGTGTCAGTCAATTTTATTCCATCATCTTCCGTCATGACTGCCGATGGTACTCCAATGCCATTGGCAGGAATTAGTTATATACAAACATCTTATTTTTCTTTCCCACGTGTCTACCATATTCCCCGTCTTTCTTTAAACCTTATATTTGTTAGTAAATTGTGTGATTCTAGTCTCATAGTTTTGTTTACTTCTTCCAATTGTTGTGTTAACGACCCACAGTCTCAAAAGGTGATTGTGACAGGCCGTAGAAAAGGAGGACTTTATGTTTTGGATGAACTCAAAGTATCAAATGTTGTTGCCTCCAGCGTTGACTTGTCATCATTTCGTTTGAATAACTCATCTTCGGAATTTTACCGTTGGCATTCTCTTTTGGGTCATGTTTCTAGATCTCGTTTAAAGTTTTTAGTGTCTACTAGAGATTTGGGTAGTTTAGAAATTCATGACATTTTTCCACTGCTCCATTTGATCTTGTTTAATTATAGTGGTTGCAAATTGGCTAAATTTTCAGCATTGCTTTTTTTTATAAAAGTGTTTCTTTTTCCACTGCTCCATTTGATCTCGTGTATTTTTATGTGTGGGGACCTTCTCCTATTTCTTCTAAAGGAGGTTCTCGATATTATGTTTTGTTTGTTGATGACTTCACTCATTATACTTGGGTTTATCTTGTGAAATGCAGGTCTGGATTTCTTACTATAGTCACCAATTTTCGAGCTTTTGTGAGAACCCAATATTCTTCAGTCATTAAATGTTTTAGGTATGATTAGGAGGTGAATACACTTCTAATGATTTCTCTCAATTACTTTCCTCTGATGGTACCATTCACCGAATCTCATGTACTGACATTCCTCAACAAAATGGTGTGCTGAAATAAAATATCGTCATCTTGTTGAAACAACTCGTTCTTTAATGCTATCAGCTGAGGTTCCTATTGTGTTTTTTTTTGGGGGGGGGGGCAGTTTTTAACGCTGCCTCATGTGATCAATAGATCTCAATATCTCATAATTCAGGTTTGTCCCCTTTTGAAAAATTATATGGTCATTCACGTAATTATTCCTCATTGCGTGTTTTCGGTTGTATTTATTTGTCCTTCGACCACATGTTAAGCGTAATAAGTTGCCTCCATAGTCTGCCTTATTGATCCTTTTAACATTGAGCTCGATGAAGATATATCTGATACTTTAGTTCACGATACTTTGGTTCACGATACATCCACCTCCCATGTCCTTACTCTATGACCACCCAATTGTCAATGATGATGGATTCTCCTCCTCGTCACTCTACTCGCATTCGTAAGTCTACTAAACTTTTTTATTTTAAGTACTCCTCTTATTCTACTTCATTTGCTTCCTTTATCACTTTTGTTCATCATTTTTCTGAACCTTCATCCTATAAGGAGGCAATTTTGATCCCTTTTGACAGACTGCTATAGATGAGGAACTTACTACTTTACATCAGACTCATACATGGGATTTGGTTTCACTACCGTCAGGAAAACATGACATTGACTCTCGTGGGTTTACAAGATTAAAACAAAATTAGATGGTTCCATTGAGCGATACAAGGCTCGACTTGTTGTTAAAGGCTATTATAAAAAATATGGCATGGATTATGAGGAAACATTTGCTCCTGTTGCGAAAATGACAATTGTCCGCACTTTGATTGTTTTTGCTTCGGTTTGCCAATGGAAAATCGATCAAATGGATGTGAAGAATGCTTTCTTGAATGGTGACCTTCATGAAGAGGTTTATATGATGCCTCCCCGAGTGTTCCTCATCAACTTGGTGAAGTTTAAAAGCTTTGCAAATCTTTTTATGATCTCAAACAAGCACCACATGCCTGGTTTAAAAAATTCTCTATGGTGATCATTTCACTTGGCTTTCTTCCTAGCCACCATGATTCAGCTTTATTTGTCAAGCGTACAACCGCATGATGCATTCTTATATCCTTGTATGTTGATGATATGATTATTACAGGTGATGATTATAATGGTATTGAATCATTGAAGTATGAGTTAGCACACTCATTCGCTATGAAATATTTGGGCATGTTACGTTATTTTTTGGGAATTGAGGTAGCTTATTATTCTCTAAAAGGTATCTCTTATCTCAATCTAAGTACATTGCTTATTTGTTTGAGCGCGCTCGACTAACCGACAATTGAATTATTGATACACCCCTTTAGACTAATGATAGATACTCTCCGTCCGATGGCACTCATTTGGAGGATTCTGGTCCTTTATCGTATCATTGTTGGCAACTTGGTTTATCTTACTGTAACTCTCTCAAACATTGCGCAATGCAGTTCACGTGTTAGTTAGTTTGTCACTTCCACTACTACAATCATTGGGTTGATGTCTTTGTATTCTCAAGTATCTTCGGGGCACTCAATTTCATAGTCTCATATTTCCTTCCACGTCTTCATTAGAGTTGCGTGCATACCTTTGATGCGGATTGGGCTGGTGATCCTACGGACCGCAAGTCGACCACTAGATATTGTATTTTCCTCGGTGATTCGCTTATTTCATGGACTAGCAAGAAACAATATGTCCATCTCTCGGTCTTCTACAGAAGTTGAGTATCGTGTCATGGCCCTCGACTACATGTGAAATTGTTTGGTTACGTAGACTACTTACTGATATGGGTATTTATCTTCTCACCCTACTCCGCTAAATGTGATAAGCAAAGTTCTATCCAGATGGCACAGAATTATGTCTTTTAATGAGCGAACCAAACATATCGAGATTGATTGTCATGTCCACTCGTCATCATCTACAGACTCACACCATCACTTTGTCATTCGTTCCTTCTTCTTTACAGATTGCTGATATATTTACAAAAGCGCACTTGATTTCGCGCTTTCGTTTTCTAACTAACAAACTCTCAATGCATATTATTGTGCATCGTGAGTTTTGAGAGGGGATGTTAGATATATTAGTATTATTATATTTATTAGCAATTAAGGGTATTTTAGTCTATTAGCAATTAAGGGTAATTTCAGTCTATTGTAATCATTAACTATAAAAACTCTTTCATTACATTCAGTTTATTTTAGCTTGCTAATAAGAAATCCTAACTTCTCTCTTTATTTTATCAGTTAAAAACGTGATATTGCAATATACACATATAACTCTATTATGATAGATAGCTAGATATCTCTTTGACTAGATAGGACCTGCAACTGAATGTCTTAAACCACAACATGGTACTGCCACTCGGGGTTCCCTAAAGTACCAAAGTACATTTCAATTAATACAACCTACATTCATAAGATAATAGCTACATGATGATTTTATTTTTTATTCATTTTAGTGATTATCCTTGTTCATACCAATAATCTCACAACAATCTTTCATTTCTTAAGAAAGTGGAATAAAAGATCTATCACCACAATATCTACATACTTCAGGAAGATGGATAGAACAATGAGCCTAATTGAAAGGCTACAATTTCTATGTTAGCATCTCGATACAAATTTAGGTCAAATTAATATTTCATACCATTCAATGATCAATTCTATAAATTGAACTCTTTCTACAAATAATGCAGTGTGTTTACAAATATATAAACATAAAAAGGAATTATGGGTTTTCCAAGTAGGTTCAATATGCTCCATGCATGAACCCTAATTAATATAATGCAGACAATTTACCTGAATGCGTGCACCCTGATCTCATTTGCAGATTTTTGATAGTTTCTCCACCTTTACCAATAATTACTCAACCTGTATTGACAAGGTCATTAGATGTATAATCAAGATAAAAGGATATGTAATAGAGAGTGGGAGCAAAATCTACCTTCTCATTTGAGACTTTATCTCAACTTGCTCTCCTGCCACATTAGATTGAGCATTATTAAATTCCCTAGCCACAAGGGCAGGAGAAACCGCGAGCATCGGGAAATTTGCCTTAAAAGATGGCCTTATTTGAGTTTAAAAATTGTTAGACTTTTCAAATAGTTCAATATAAAATAGTAACTCTAATTATAAACAGTGTAAGGTTTCAATTATGTGTTTCTCAAATTTTGATTAAACTTATTAGGATTAATAAACTTGTTTCAACTTAAAATCAAACTACATTTATTTTCACTCACAATTCATTCTAATTTAGGGGATATCCGTCATTTTAGTATAAGTTATGTCTCACAATTTATTCTAATTTAGGGGATATCCGTCATTTAAGTACGTTAAGTTATGTCTAGCCGACCAATTCAAATATATTTGGTTTTGTATTTCAATATTATATTTTATATTTCGCAATCTCTAACTATGGACATATCTTCTACTTCAACATTAATATTTATTATTTTTAGAGATTATTTTTAAGGTATAACACAATCACCCAATATCTAAATATGTAGAAGACGAATGAGTAACAACATCATTGTCGTTTAGTTTACAAATACGTTGTCATTTGATAATGAAGCTGAATAAGTAATCTCAAAACGAAGATGAAAGGATTTTATCAACGATAGGGACTTAGAAAAATAATAAATAAATATATAACGTATAAGCCGGGCGAATCCTGGAATAAGCCCAACCAACTCACCCTCCCTACCGCAGCCCACATACTAGAGTAAGATGATATTATTAGAGTTTTAAAGTATAAAATGATTTAGTTGAGTAGTTTATGATGAAAATTTAGGACTTTTATTTTTCATAGGTTCTAATTTCACCACAATTCATTTATTATTATTATTTTTACGGGTTACAAGTTACGTTTTTTTTAGGCTAGGATTCAAAAGCTCGAGACCGGTATGCGAATAAGAGAAATTTGTGTATATTTTCAAACGCAAATTAATAATTTTATAATATTTTAAATGTTTTTAGATATTATGGTATAATTCAAAATATATATATTGTATATATATATATATATAGATATATATATATATATATATATATTAAAGTTTTCAAACAAAAATAATGTAAATGAAAAAAATATAGAAAGAAAAAATTAAAATAAGATGAGTACATGAATATTTACATATACCCACACACACAAATAATTATAATTCTAATATATCAGTTTTTATTACATGAAAGACCCCAATATCAACCCATAAATTTCAGATATTTTTTTATTCAAAATAATTATATATGATTTGTATGATTTTTTTTAAAAAAAATCTGCCATATAATATAAATGATTTGTTTATAAATTTTGTATAATTTTTTTTTGTCAATATTTTACCAAACTCTTCAACAATATAATTTTTATTCACAATCAAATATTGATAAAATTATTTTGACAACATAGATTTGGTTTATTCGATTAATTTGATCATCCATCATAATTATGGAACTTAAATAAGTCACAATGGTATGATATTGTGATTAGATGATTATTGGATCTTTCTATGTTATAATTTTAATTTTTATTAAATTTACTCTTATTATTTAATATCAATTTTTTATTTAATTGTTTTAAATTTTTTTATATTATTTATATTTGTAGTAAATTAATTTTTCTAATATATCTTCTCTGAATTTGTGATAATTAACTCATTATTAACTAAAAAAAAATGGAAAAAAACATATATTTGTAAGTAAGGGCATATTTAATGGTGAATTCATGGATGAAACTCTTTGAATAAATTTTAATTATTATGTATTGATTTGTTATTATGTTTTGAATTTTGTTTCCTCCATTGTTTGTGTTCTTTTACTTCTGTCATGTATCTCATTTATTATAATTTTAATTTTACCAAGAGTAAATCTTAAAACAAAAAAAACACAATAGACTTACATTTTAAGAATAAAATAATACACCTTTTCAGGCGTAAGAATCAAATATTTGTGTAAGATTTTTGACACTTAAATTGGGTTAGTAGTGCCAACAACCAAAACACATATATGTCATTGCAAACCACTTACAAATTGATACTTATAATAAACAAGCTAGATGAAGTGAAAATTCACATAACTCTTTAACAATACAAGATAATAACAAAAACAAGAAATCCAGAACAATAGCCAATAACAAAAGCATGAAAATCTGAAAAAGAAACATACAAGCACATTTAATTAACTAATTTAACGTCCAACATACATGCTTGAAAAGCTAATCAGGTTCGTGAGAAGTAACTAGCGGTGGGCTAGATTCAATAGGTTGGTGGTAGGTCGGACAGGCATCTTCGGCGGAAGTTTGGGCAACGAAGAATCGAAATGAAGAACATGTATTGCTTGTTTCATGTGTGGCCCAACTAGGATCAGGGTGAACACACCACAAACCAACAATAACTAACATTCAACTTCTTTACTATTGAATTTGTATTCAATCTTTCATCAATAGCAGCAACAACTTTTCCTTTTCCATACAAGTCCACACCCATTCCACGAACTCGTTTCATTTTTGCAAGCTGGGAGTCCCTGCTCTTTCTTCCCGTGACAATTTCTAAGATCACCACTCCAAAACTGTAAAACTCTGATTCTTTGCTCGACCTACCTGTCCTTAGTATTCGGTGACATGTAACCTAGTGTTCCAGCTAGGCCTGTCGTTTCTGGGCCATGCTCGTGGTGAGTGAGCCTCGCCAATCCAAAGTCTCCAATTTGACGTTGAAACTCGAATCTAACATCATGTTGCTTGATTTATATCCCTATTATACGCATTGCTGCCCATTCCTCGGCAGATAAAGTAGAGCAGATGCAAGACCGAGAGCTATCTTGTGCCTCGTGAGCCAATTGAGCACAACTCTCTGCCAAAAAGGTGTTGAATCGAGACTGCCATTCGACATGATTCATATACTAGTAGGAATCTCCCCCGATGATCGTGGCACCATCCAATGAGTTGGAACCAAATTGCGATGCCTTAATTGGCTGATGATCTAACCTCGGTCAGATACTCTTTCTTCCCTGTTTAGACCCTTTCGATATCCTTTTTACGGCAATAAACAGGTCCAATGAAATTAAGTAGCCCTTGTAAACACTCCCAAACCCCCTTCCCCTAGCTTTCGTGCTTTCCGAGAAGTTATCCGTAGCAGCCGCAGATCATGTAGGAAAATGGGCGCGGACCTATCCCTCTTTCAAGACCATCGTTCATATTGATCAAATTGGCTTCAAAATAGCTAGACTGCATATAGATTTAACTGTAATTACAACTATCCCAATCAAGAGCAGACCCATTGATAAAGATATACCTAAAATCAATTTGATATGACTAGTGTTCCACTTTGTTCCTTCATATTCATGTTTGAACTAAACTCCCATTGATTGAACCACATGCTTCTCCATAAGCATACCGTGACAGCTGAAAATCCAACCATTACCCATTGTGGCAAAACATTCTTCAAGTCTACTTTATTAAGAGAGAGTTGAATTGGATGTGTCTTGTTATCCCAACTAACACTCAGATTAGTAGTTGAAGAATTGTATGTGATCCAAACATCTATCAAATTTCCACTATACTTACTTGCATTCCAAGGAAAGTTAGTAACTGAAGCTAATGATTTCACATAAATACCGACATGTCCGTATGGAGGAAGAGGATCGAATTCATGGTTGTAAAATGTGTCAAATTCAACTGCAACAAATGGGTTTCCCGATATATCAGAAGTGGTCGTCTGTTGAGAAGACCGAGATATTTTCCCTGCTGCATGGGAGGAATCTGGGATCCAAAGGGAGCAAGAAAGAAGGTAAGACCATAATATATATATATATATTAAAGTGATATTTTTTTCATTAGACTTCATCATTAAAAATTTGGGTCACATAATCTACCAATATATATAAACCAAGTCATTACACATAGAAAAGAGTACGATATTAAATCTCAACATAAATAAAAATTAAATCAAGACAAGTCGTAAGAACTAAAATAATGTTGATCATAACCTTTTAGTGCTAAGATCTGTCTTTCCTTCTTTGTGTGAACTGTGAATTTTTGAATTATTATTTTTGTCTTCCATTTGTTTCAACCTCTTTTAAGAGGGGTTAATACTTTAATTGGGTTTTTTGATTACATTACAGATAGTTAATACAGATATTTTGGTTTTGGTTACTTTATAGATAGTCTAATAAACTAGTTCATTGATGTTTAAGCTACTCAAAGCTCCTTGAGAGTATTTTCCTCTTTCCTTCTATTTTGAGAAGTTTTGTGGTCATTTCATTTATTAATTTAAGAACGGTCTTTTTCACTAAAAAAAAGAAAGAAAAATTGAGCCTATTAGTATTTAGAAACTAAGATTTGAAGAAAGTTTCTCAATTGGTTGTTTTGCGGAAATGGAGTTTTGATGGTTCTTATATTTTGTTTCAAATTCCTTCAAGGGGTTAACCTTTAGACCATCCTTGTCTATTCTTCTACAAATCCTAGGCTGGTACGTAACAGTTTGATGTAAAATTTAGTTAGATTTTAAGAAAAATCATTATAACATTTTAAAAAGAAAATAGAAGATTTCAAGTAGAATCACAAATTAAAGATTGGATAACAACCTGAATTCTTTACTTGATTGCAAGCTAGATTTAAATTGGATATAAGGGTGAGATTGTGGACATTTTTGTCCTACATGTATGCGCGAAAATCATCACTTCCCCTCCGAATCGTTCCACTCACTCCGTCTGATTCGGAGGGAAAGTGAGTTGGAAGCCCTCTAATTCTTTCTTTCTCCTTCGCATTTTATTTTCATCACGACCTTTAAGCAGAAAAATTAACAAAAAAAAATTAGTTAGGCCCAACTTTTATTTATAATTTTATTCAACAAATTTATGTAAAAAACACTAGACGAATTATATTTAATAATTTTTTAGGCTCAGAATTTTAAAATTATAAATAATAAGCTAAAATGAGGTCTATAATACCATAACAGCCTATTTGGAAACTATATTATTTTTTAAAAAAATTGGAGTTGTTTCTCCAGAGTTTCACCCAACATGAGAAATCCTAGTATTATTACCTTGTCTACTTGAAGAACTGTTCAACTTATCCCACCCTATCCATATTACTCGCGCTCTTGAGACCAGGACGTCTGCTTGGAGTGAGGATGACTACTCGCGCTTCTTCATCTTAGAACGTCTGCTTGTGCTGTTTGAGCTTAGGACGTCTGTTTGCGCTTCTTGAGTTGTACATGCGCATAGACATTTGCACAGCTTAATTTTATTCACTTATTCATCTTCAAGATTATGTCGTGTTTGATTTAAATTAGTTTATTCACACTAAGTTTATTTTAATCAAATTAATATTAATTAATTGTTCTCTAATAATTATTCTTTCTTTTTCTTCATTAACTTATTCTAACACAATGACATGCTTAAATTTCTTTAAGTCTAACTACAATAGGATTTATTATACAGAACCATGATAATTGTCTTTATTGTAGACACCCCATTTTATACCTTAAATATCTAATAAAAACCGGTCTAATATAATATTGATGCTTGTTTATTGGACCGGAAAAAACCAAAAAAGAAAAATGTATTTCGAAAACTGGATTAGAAAAGCCTAAAAGCGATGATCCAAAGGACAAATTTCAAAAATGGTCAAGTCTCGAATCCCCTCGTACCTTTAGAATAACCGGCTTGAGAAATCGTGAATTTTGAGTATAATATTGTTGTTGGAAAAATGTACCAAATGGTCATTTCGAAGCCCGTTTAGGAGTCAAATCGTCGTTTTCACGACAACACGATTTCCGAAACCTGTGACACGTTCATATTTTACGTTTGAAAATCTTAATTTTAAGTATAATATTGTTGTTGCCAAATATGTGCAGAAGACGCTCAAAAAGAAGAAAACGAAAGAATGGGTCAAACTCGAGTCAACTCGCCAACCGAGAGTCAACCCGGGTCAAAGAAGAAGTCAAACACAATGAAATGGAGGTAGGAAGCATTTGATCGTTCTTTGGTGTTGAAAAGAGGATTATTTGAAAAGGGGTTATTTGAAAGAAGAAAAAAAGAAGAATTTGCACCTTTGGAATCCTTTCAAGCTACCAATGAACCCAAAACTTCATAGATTCATTCCGACTTCTATGCCAGGTGGAATCTAATGATCTTGGATGTTTTGAAATAGAAATGAGTCCCCCTTATGAGTGTTCAGCCCGATTTTACAATGAAGCCCTATGTCTATATGAAATGTCGACATTAATGAAGAGTGTTCTTATAAGATCAACTTGGACACCCTTCCACTTAAAATTCATACTTGAGTTGTAGTTGATGGTTTTGGGTGATTCAACTTGGGTTGGGAGATGATTCACATACCGTTCGAATGGAACTGATCCCGAACTCTGGATCGATAATTAAGGCACTCGCCCGATTAGTACAAGAAAGGCAACACTCCAGGTCTAAATCCCAGGAGTTAAATGGTGGTATTCTATACTTCTAAAAAACATTACTTTTGAACTACGGGTCCAATTTTGAGTGTATGAGCTACCATTAAAATCTCTTTGAGTTATATTTCCAATGATACCAAGTAGGCCCCCAGTTCGCCACACAACTCACCCTAGGACGCCCATAGTGAAACTATATGATTTTTTTAGAAAAATTGGAGTTGTTTCTCAGAGTTTCACCCAACATGAGAAATCCTAGTATTATTACCTTGTCTACTGAAGAACTGGTTCAACTTATTCCCACCTATCCATACATAAATAAGCATCCTCTTGCAAATCCGAACAATCCATCCGCCATCTCTCTGAAAGGTTGGCATGACAAATTCAAATTTCCTGCTCCATACAAGACTTGATCTTGAAGAGAAACCTCCCGTCCTTATTCTCAAATAATCGAAAGCTATAAGGAAAAAGAGTATGAAATACAGTCAGCTCTCTTAAATGTTAACAATGAAATAAACTTGAATAAGCAGTATACAACGTAGAACAGCTTTCGCCAAATTGGTGTTAACCAAGGCCTGCCAAATTGAGGCATCCATAATGATGATTGTAAGTGATGTGAAGATGATTTTTTTCCTCATATGAGTGTCCGGGCTAAGCCTCAAAGGAGTAGACTAGCACATCAACTCACTGTCATAACCCTCACTTCAATCCAGGTGTTTTCACTGAGAATCAAACTTGAAACCTAGGATGATCAACCTCGTTAGAATTTCCATTTTCTATTTATGAAAATCCGTGTGCTTAGGATTCCCTAATGATTAAATAAACCAAGATTTTACCATGACTGCACATTTTAGAGAGACGCGATAAGACTCTTGTCATCTCATCCCAGCTTACCCGAGATGGTATGAAGAAGATGAATATGAAAACACTTATTTACCCATTTATCAAAAAAACAAAACACAGTTATTTACCAAATTTAATACGGAAGATGATCCCATGAGCAATTGTTATAGTTACACTTATCAGAATGTCACCCGTCTATAGTAGCCCAGACAAATCTGTCGTATGTAAAGCAACCCACTACAATTATAGTATATTATACTACTAGAAAAAGGATCAAAGGGAGACAAGTGCCCATCTTCGAACCAACAACCTTATAATAATCAAAGGAGATCGAGTGACGAGTTGAAAAAACTTGTTTCAGAGTAGAATCGTAATAAACTAGCGAGTCAACTTGATAACTCGATAATACTAAAATATTGTTTTGAGATCTTGTTTCTCTATTACTATAAGTAAAATGAAGAGTTTTATAACACTGAAAGTAAAAATCTAACAGTTTAAAAGCATCTCTCTCAAACTAACTATTTATTTTTCATTGCAAATATTAGAGCACCAAGTCATCCGCTTGCAAGTTACAACCGACTAGCGCTTAATGTATTGCATCTATTTTTCGTTTACTATCACTATTAGGTTGAGAACCATAAGTTGGTCCTAGTATGTTGACATTGAAGATCAGTTTCTTTAATAGTATGATCTTGAATGAAATTCAACTTCTTTAATACTAGTACTTCCCTCATTGGATCTTCAAACTTTGTTATCCATCTAATTTCAATATAATATAAGACTAAAATTTGAACACATGTGAATATTTCAGTAATTAATGTAAATAAGTATAGCCTAGAGATAAGTTTAACCAAAAACAAATAATTTCATCAAATTTCAGCAAGATTTAGGAATTTCAGCAACTAATAACTAATAGAAGCTTCAATAATGTTGTTTGGACCTTCAATTCCTATTCCAACACAGTAACCATATATGAGACCCAAACAACAACTAATAATCTATTTGAACCAATGACAAGTCAACAACTGTTTTGAAATCAACTACTAACTAAAACTTCAGCAACTTCAATCATTTTCAGAAACTAATAACTATAAAAGCTTTCAATAATGTTGTTTGGGTCCTTCCATTGCTATCCCTCAACAACTATTAGTCATTAGACCCAAATAACCATGACAGCAACAATTATTGAAAGCCACAAATAATTATCATTTCAGGCTTTCAGCCACTTTCAATAATTTCAGTACGATTTAGAAATTTCAGCAACAAATAACCATGTAAGAAATAAGAGTCTGTAAGTTCAACAAATAATTACCAGGAGAGAGATGAATCGGGGATGAATGTGAAGTGAAGATGAACTTCCACATAAACCTCCCCAATGGTCACAGGAGCGAACTTTTGACGCCTGAAGACCTGTGATTCTGAACCGCCGATTTCGCACATTGAGGAGGTCGTATAATGTATACTCAGTATTGCAGCATTACTAACTCCATAACTCTGCAACATTACTAAGCCTCACACATAACTGCCCATACATAAATTACTCGCTATAATTTAGCTACTGTAACAACAGTCTCATCTTTAGGAATTATGGGCATATTTGCAACCCGTTTCATCGCCACGCATTGAGCAGAGACGACAACACAACCTCATCAGTCCACATACTCATCAGCATCTTTACAACATCCACATTTTCTTAGAACTGTAGTGCTCTATCTATTGGTTGATTCCATAATCTTCAATCAACATTTGTTCAACCAGTTCTCCATGCATGCACAAATTCAACAAACCAACGAATATGATTCCATCTGGTTCTACATCATCTCAATTCTGGCAGTGCACTCGTGATGAATGAAGTGGGTTTAGTGACATATCTTGCTTGGGTTCTTGTGAATGAATTTACCAAGATGAAGTACAAAGTACAAACAAATGTAACTGAATTCGGCCATACCATTAGTTCAAGATGTATAATTGCCTCCATAAAGAGGCCGTCTGTGTTCATAATTGCATTCCAGAATGGAACATCTCTCTCGGGCATTTCTTCGAACAGAAAGAGTGCGTTCCCATGTACTTGGACGAGAACAATGATCAAGGCATGTAACTTCTACAATTTGAAAAATAGCTTGTGAGAATAAAAATCAAAGGTACTTACTCAATATGGTTTAAACAGACAATTAATCAAAAAAAAAAAAAGAAATGCAAGTTGATATGAAGTCCCATAATATTAACATATATTTTAACCAACTATGGAGAAACAAACAGGGCCTAGCTAGAAGACCTTAAAAGTGGAAACCAAACAGCACTTAGTCGTTTCTTTTCTTCTTCTTCCACGGATGACAGCA